>NC_079367.1:7145441-7445441 GCF_021018895.1 Seriola aureovittata | reverse complement strand
GAGTGATATGTAACTCTTTCAGCATGGCCTCACTCTCCTCCCTGAGCACAGGACACACACATACATACAATGGTAATTTGGGGATTACACTACAGGTGATTAACTGCAACTCATTTATGATCAGCATATTTAAAGGATTTTCTATAAAGCAGGAGTTTAGCCCCACTGCTCTAGTGCACCTTTGTTTTATGTGTAAATGTACATGTCTGACCTCAGCTTGTGCTGCTGCTTCTCCCTCTCCCTCTGGACAGACTCTCTGAGTTCCTCCAGTGTCCTGTCAGACTCCTCAGTGAGCCTGGCCTCCTCCTCTCTCCTCTTAGACAGGAGATGCTGCTGCAGAGCCCTGGGGAGACGCATTACATGCACACATTTTAGTAAAATGTAGGTGTGTTTAGGTGAAACATAATTAAAGGAATCACTTTAATGTGTATATTTATGACTTGATAGGTGAGTGTGATGTAATAAAGCAGCAAAGGTTTGTTGAGGACTAGAGTATTATACTCTCCATGCTTACCTCAGTCTTTCCTCGCTCTCCTCCTTCAGTTTCTTCTCCTCCTCCTCCTCTTCTTGCCTCAGCTCCTTCTGGAGGAGACTTATTCTCTTCTCTTTCTCCCTCATCAAACGCTTCCTCTTTTCCTCCACCTCCCGATCGGCCTGTCTCCTCTCCCTCTCCTTCTCCTCCACCTCCCGTTCGGCCTGTCTCCTCTCCCTCTCCTTCTCCTCCACCTCCCGTTCGGCCTGTCTCCTCTCCCTCTCCTTCTCCTCCACCTCCCGTTCGGCCTGTCTCCTCTCCCTCTCCTTCTCCTTCCTTTCTCTCAGACTCCTCTCCTCTCTCTCTGTCCTCTCCCTCTCCTCTTCTTCCTCCCTCTCTTTCTTCTCTCTGTCTTTTCGAACCCTCCAGCTTGGCTCTTCGTCCAGTGAGTTGTCTTGGTTTTTTAAGGAGGGTGCAGCATCTTCGACTCTGGTTTTGGAAGTGCGGACCAGCCGACCTCTGGCGGTTTCAGGCCTCTGGAGCCCCAAAGAAATACCAAAACCTCCGGCTTTTGGTTGAAGCTCAACACCTCGCTCTGAGTGGGAGGGGCTGGAGAGGGTGGGTGAAGGACTGGACTGGTGCAGGACGAGTCGGTCAACTTTATGGTCTAGACAGTTGCCTTTGTCTTCAGCCAGCATATGCCTGAGGAGAGAGAGAAGGGGGGGGGTCTTATCAGATGGGGGTCTGTGGTCTAATTTGTCAGTTTAGGGGTCCTTGATGTGAAAAAGTTTGAAAACCACTGTTAAGTAGTTCCAAGGTAAATAAATTATTCTAATATTGGACACACTTTTATTTTGAAAACACAGGGACACACTTCTTCGAAAGATAATTCTCATAAGTATAATGCAGCCTAGTCTAAGCACAGTAAGAATAATATTAAAACAAGAAACCTCTTGGTAGGCTCTGCAGCCTTTGCCTTTGTTTTTGCCTCCTCCTCATTCTCCTCTTCCTCTTCTTCTTTTGTTTCCTGTCTGTCATCTTTCTCCAGTGGACTGACAGTGCCAGACAGCTCGTTGATGTCCAGAACCTTCTCCGACAGCTTTAGGATACAGAACCAGAACCATTAAGAGACCGGTCGACAATAGCAGTTAAATGAATGAATGAATGAATGGTTGTGATGGATGGGTTACACACTGCATGATATGACTACCTTGACATCTATGGAGGATGAAGCCTCCTCAATGTTTTTACTGGTGTCAGACTCCTGCAGTAATACACACACACACACACACACACTCAATGACAAGGTAACAGATCTGAATGAACACAAAGCAAAAAAGTTGCACAAGCAACACAGAACATCAACGCACACTGTCTTTTCAAAGAGACCAAGAAACACACGCAGCACGAGGCAAAAGCAGAGTGTACGTGCAAACACAACAAAGGCCGGTGAGCTGGCAGGCAGACTGCACAATCAGACATTCAAGCAAGCAGACTCTAAAAATGCAGGAGGCGATGGCAGGAGATGATATCCTGTTTCTGGTCAAATTGCTCCAAACCAACCGCCAGTGTAAAAGAACTGCTAATGGGAAGAGGGATCAGATTGAGAACTGTCCAATCCAGTCCTCAGGGGCTTGAATAGATTTAGACCCTTTTACCAATTTATATTCCAGGGTGTGGGCGATGAGATCCAGGCAGGGAATCACAGAGGATGACACAGCCCCTAAGGCAGTGGAGTTGGATTTGGGGATCTGCATGTATCCGTGCATGCTTGAAGAGGTCAAGCAGGAGCAGGGTGGGTTTGGGTAGGGATGGGAGGGGGTGAGCACGCACAGAGGCAACACCGAACCCTACCTCTGCAGGAAGGAGGTATTTTTTTGTCACACTCTTCGTCTCGTCAGCGAGAGTTTTTCTCTTTCGGGCAAATGTTTTAACCTCCTGGTCAAGCTTGGCTGGTTGGACTTGAGCCGTTTCCATTTTAAAAACCTCCACGACTTCCTCCTCACTCTCCGATGCTGTGGGGGATTTTTGGGCAACTGATTCATCCTCCACATCCTTCCCTTCCCTCTCGGTTTCCCCTCCTTCGCTCATCACACATCTCTCCAAGATCTCTTCATCACTCTCCGTCAGATTCCTCTGGCTCAGGGAGCGTCTCTCCTCACTCTCACCATCCTCCCCCTCTTTTTCCTTCTCTAGCTCTCCTTCACTGTTCACCTCTGCCTCTTCTTCCTTACTTTCATCCACCTCCTTACTTTCATTCTGCGCTTCTTCATCATTCATGCTCCTCTCGACCTCATCTCTGTCATTTTTGTCTTCCTCACTCCCTTCATCTTTATCACCTTTAAAGCAATTCTCCACAACTTCATCGCTATCTTCCTCAAATTCCTCTTCTTCTTCTACTTCTTGCATGTCTCCCTGCATCTCAATTTTCTCCTCCTTTAAACTCTCCACAGCCTCATCACTCTCCACATTCTCCTCTTTGTCTTCTGTTTCATCACCCTGGCTTTCAATGCACCTTTCTACCTTCTCATTGCTGTCATCCTCCTCTCCTTCATTACTCTCCTGCTTCTCAGTGTGTTTCATGTTTTCTGTCACTCCACCATCCCCTTCATCTTTCTCTTCATCTTCACAGCATTCCTCCTCTATCTCGTCGCTTACTATCTCCTCCTCCTCTTTCTTGCTTTCTACAGCCGCTTTACTTTCTCCCTGCTCTTCTTCCATCTCATCTTTCTCCTCTTTGCATTTTCCATCGGCTTCTTCTTCATCATCCTCATTTCCTTCCTCCACTCCCCCCCCTCCCTCATCCTCTCCCTTCTCCCCTTGAACATCTCCATCTTCCAACTCTCCTCCTCCCTCCTCCTCCTCCCCCTCCTCCTCCTCCTCCTCCTCCTCCACTTCATTCAAGTCCTCTGCTACCTCCTGTGCTGAGTGTTCAGCAGAGTGTTCAGGCTCTGGGCTGACAGGACTGGCCCCCTCTTCACTGACATGGTCTTTGCTGCCCGTAAGTGGGGACATGTGGAGGTGGCGGCCCCTCAAAGAGTCCTTCGTGGAGGGGAATAGGAAGACCAATGGAAGGCGTGCAGAGACACAAGGGAGAGAAAGGATGGAGGAGGGAAGGTGAGGAAAGGAGGCAGACAAAAAGATTGTGTCCCCCTACCCGCCCTGAAAGACGGTCTGTGGGGGGGTTATAATGTTGACACAACTGCATGCAAACCAGACAGCACGTGCATTGTATGGGGACAAAATTAGTCATGTTAGACAACCCGCACATAATAAACAAATTAGGACGACAAACGATTAAAAAAAACATGTATGTATGCAAAGACAAATATACTAATTTTCTTGTTCTGGGAATCTCTCACACACAAACACAGGCACACACACAGTGGCAGCTTTGTTTGATAAATGTGATTTCCTTGCTTCAGTGTTTTCCCTCCAAAAATGCCATAATGTACATAGAGAAGAAAAAAGTGAATCTACATGCATTAGCTCTGCTAAATAACTGGGACATTGTGTAATTTTAGAGCAAAGGGTAAACGTATTACTGACTTTGGGTAGAGGTAAGAGACTAAATGATTAAGAACTGATGACCATAGTGGGGAGCTGTTCTGGTCTACCCCAGTGGTGATAAAGGCATAGAGAGAAATTCTAGTATTTGTCATTTTGATGGAGATGACAACATGCTCCTGGTATTCAGTTTCAGACAGCAAAGCAGTAACAGTGACAGTAGGAAGACAGCAGGACAAACAGGAAGACACAGTAACAACCATGCCCATAGGACAGGTCCCAGCAGCACAGCAGCTACATGAGCACATCCCAGGTCATGGTGCAAAGGTGAGAGGTGTCAAAGGTCAAAGAGGTCACACAAGAGAAAGAGAAGGAATAACAGATGGTTTAGAAATCACAGTTATATGAGACAACAAGAAAAGCCCACAATGGCAATGACACACAAAAACAACAAATTAGATTCCCTCCAACTTAAAAACATATGTAAACTTACTATATATCAGCATCGACAGTACACCAAACATTATTGTTCTTGTCATTAAATAAAGTATAAGTAAAACAAATACTGAAAATACTACACTGTGTGTGTGTGTGTGTGTGTGTGTGAATTCTACTCAAAGACTGCAGATCTACCAGAGGAAAGGAAGGAAAGGAAAGAAAACCCCTTCTCTTCAGAATATATTCTGGTCCTCAACAAAAATTTCTGGTTTAAAGATAGAAACACAGTATTAACATCCAAAATTATGAATATACCTTGGATGCCAGTGTAGTTCTTTTAAAATCCTGTAAAATCATGTGCTATTCAAGTCAAGTAACCACAGTAACTAAAACAAAGCAGCCATTCACAGGATGAAAAACAAGTGTTACATACAGAACACAGACATGGCAGAGAGATTATATTTTGAATGTTTAAATAGAAACTAGTGTGAGCAAGTTACAACAAAACAAAGCAGCGAGCTACAGCACAAAAGGATGTGTGTGTGTGTTTTTACCTGTTGGGACGGTGGTTCAGGGCTGTGTTCTCCAGACAGGGCCAAGTCCTGCAGCTCCGGCTCTGTCCTCTCCTCTGGTGGAGCTCGACCACTGTCTTCACTGTCCTAGAGCGCACACATACACTGGAGCTGATAAACCATTAAGTAAGAAACATACCTAAAAGCAGTGTACACTTCTGGAATAAATATGTGATCAAACAAACTGAATCAATATCAGTCTTATCAAAGGCAGAAGGTGTTGAATGGCCAATATCGTTATTTTTATACAAGGGAATTACTAGCCTTAAATATTTCAGTACAAGCCTTGTTCAAAATGTTATTTTGCAGCAGCTGTTTCTCTGTATAAGATTCCTTTCACAATAGAGTAAAGGATCAGTGCTATAGGGAGCAAATTGTTCTTTCTACCTCATACTGTAGGCCTCCTCCAAGAGCATCCAGGTCCAGGTGGAGGTTCTTCAATAGCCTGTCTGAACCACGAGGACTCGGCTGAAAAAAAGACAAGGTCCAGTTTGATAAAGGTTTAGAATCTGTAAGGAGCTAAACCAGTAATTTTCATTATCTTGTCTTCAGGTTGCACTGTACCTCAGTTTCTGAGATTTTGTCTTCATCATTGTCATCATCAAAACCAGGCAGAGTAAGGGACACTCTCTCCTCCTGCCTGCTGCCTAAAACACTAGATGCCCCACTGCTTCGAAGACCCTGACAGAGGCAAAATGCGAGTATAGTATATACTGTAAGGGTTAGGGAGGGTATACACTCAAAGGCGCATCAAATGGTCCTTCATTTAGCACTAGGATCTTACCCCTAGGGAAGTCTTGAGGGGCTCCAGCCCCCCAGAGCTGCTGAGGGACCCTCGGAGAGCAGGGACAGGCCCAGAGAGTGGACCCGGGCCAGGGGCATCAAGACCTCTCAGAGGAGCCAAGCTGCCCAGCGGGGACGGTAACAGCCCCAAGGCTGAAGTCAGTGCCTACAGAGAAAGAGACACAGTCAAAAAAGTAAGCATCTAGAACCAAGAATTTTCAAACATCAGCAAGACTTAAATAATTCATTACAGTTAGAATCCCCATGATAGTTGATCAGGGATCTTCAGATCAAGTCAATTAATATTGATAATTTGTTGACAGCAAGTCTTAGTATGTTATGTTTACTTGTGTATTAGTTTACAGCCGCACAGTGTAAGATTTAGCATTCCCAGGGAAACATTTACAAAACCAATCAAGTCAAAAAGAGAATGTCAACTGTTATCATTGCTGTGTTTGTCATCATTTTACTTTGAGGCTACCTTTTTCCATACATACAAATTGCCAACCAGATGTGTCAAAGGATTTTGACATCTCCTAGCAACAATCATTTATTATACTTGTTAAAGAATGAATTTCACTTTTGTGCTTTGTCTTCTATATTCTGATGCTGCAACAGTCATAGGTATAGGTAGTAACATGAAAAACAGAAAATATATTAAAACTGTGGAAAAGTAAAACAACCACTCACTCCAGGAGTCTTGAGTGGCTCCTTTTTCTTTTTCTCTTTCTTTTCCTTCTTTTCTTTCTTCTTCTTCTTGTCCTTGTCTTTCTTCGCCCCTGTGCCTCCTGCGGCGGCTGTGAGCTGGGCACGCTCACGCTCCTGAGCCACCAGGCGGCGGTAGTGCTCGTCACAGGGGTGATCCCAGGTGGACTGGCCCGTGGAGAAGTTGAAATAGTAGATGTCCCCTGTCACGTCCTGGCTGCGGGGGAGGAGGGGGGAGAGGAGGGGGGTCACTTCAGCACCTCCAAAAAGGCCCAGGAAAGGGAAGGTGAGATGACGGGAGGATGGGTATGTGAACGGAAAGATGTCACCAGAGGTTGTGTTGTCACCTGAAACTTAACACTGAACCAAATGAACTATTTAATGCTATATAACCATATCTAAGATTTATTACACCATAACAGATTACAGCTGTTTAATTAGTTTTCATAATAATGACTGTATAATGTTTTTTGTTTAATTAATAATTATTAGTTTTTCTCACAATAAAATCCATTTTATTATTGGTGCAAACACATTGAAAGCAATAGATTAAAGCTGAAATACACAAAACCTATATTGTGATGTAAGAGACAGTATTTAGACAGTTTCACTGCAGCTGACATCTCCCTGGAGATTTTGTTGATGGAAGGTTGCTACACGCCTCCAACTTCAGGCGTCAAGAACAGACCTTCACCCTTGATTAGTGGCAAGGACACAAACACTGCTGCACTAAATTTCCTTCAAACACACTCAAAGCAACATACATGAAATTCTGACATCTTCTGTCTTACAGGCCTCCTTCAGCATCACCCTGACCGTTTACAACAACACCAAGCCCTCTAAACCCATGTGGACACAACACAATTCCCCAGATCCCTACCCCAGGTCGTAGTGATCACAGTTCAGGTTTGTTTTCTGTGGATGGGTGTGCTGCCCTGAGTTCATTACCCAGCCTCTCTACGTACCAAGGCTTCCACTCAGCAGGCAAAGGGGCAACGATGCCCTCCCTGGCCAGCCACAGGAGCTCCTGCTCACTGTCGGGATCAATGCCAATTTCTCTTGCGTACTCTTTGATCTCTGATGATAAAGAGAGAAATAAAATGATATGAGATGATCTCAATGTCATAGAGGTACATTACAGTGTAATGTAGCATACAGTGCTGTAGATTTGTGAACAGCTCACCTAGGCAGAGTGAGGAACCCAAAAATACCCCATTATACAACAGTCTTATATGAATACATAAGCAGTGTAAATTAAGCACAATAATGCTGCAAGCTTCCCATATTGCTACAATCAGGAGGGATCCACTGTTATCCCACTGTATCCAATATTATTCAATACATTAATGGATCAGTGCAACCAACCAAGCTAAGGGTTTCACTCCTGCAACCAAAGGGATGTTATAACATTTCAGCTGTGTCTAGACAGTTTATACATATATTACGGGATAATCCTGCTCCTCCCTGCTACCGTACCCAGGTCTATTACCCTGACCCCTGTGTACCTTGTTCAGAGGGTATATAGTTCTCATCGTAGTCCTCTTCAAGGATCAGCTGGTCTCCAATGAGAGCAGCTGCAGTCATGGTTACTGCAGAGACACAGGGGGAAATACACAAGGGGATGACTGGCAAAAGAAAGGGAGATATGCTGTAAATATTATAACGATGGCAGACAACTACACAACGTAGCCTCAGCTCCTCACTGTACTTTGCAAAATACGCCCTGCTTTCTGAGGGAAAACTGAGGATTTCTGTTTGCCATTATGCTCAGCTAATGAGATTAACAAATTAACTTCTCGCGTCTGGCTAGACAAAGCAGCGAGGGCTTATTATAAAGCACATTATTAAACGTGAGAAACTGTGCAGCAGTAAAGACAAATTAACATCTCGATAGACAAAAAATATCGACATGAAATGATTTTAACGCGTGGGCAGCAAAGAAAGGGATGAGCTAACGAAGCTAGCATCTCAGCTAACTTCAACATTAGCTGGGCGCCATCTAGCTACTTAACGTTAGCTCAACCTAGTAGGAGAAATAGTTTAATTGTGATAAGGGAGTTACCTTCCAAACTTTTAATCGTTTTCTCATGAGCCTTTGTGGTGTTATCGATGGGTTGTCAGTTGTTTGACACAGACACCGTGTACGCAGAGTGGAGAAAGATGCAAAAGTTACACCACTAACAACATCTCCAAGGACGCTTCCCCCGTTTCCTGTTGACGATGGAACTGTGGCTCTGACTGGCTGAGCCGTATGCGGCGTTCATGAATCCTCGTAATCTCCTTATTCGTCAACATATTGTTAAATATGTTGCGTTAAATACATTAAAAATAAATTAATTTAACAATATCAGTGCATTTAAAATGGAAAGGCACATCTTACTCACATTTGGCACATCTTACTCATGTGAAGCGATAACATTTACCCGTGATGAAATGGAATAATATGAGATTTATAATATTTATTTGTCTTTCACTTGATTGGGTCCTTGGTGAGTGTACGCGCTTAATATTTTGTACTGCACTTGAAAACACCACTCACAGTACATTCTCCATCTATACTTAAACTACAATACAATGCCTAAAATACCACTTTCCAAGTGTAGGTGTATTTTGTAGGAAATTCATTTTCAATGGAGGCTCTAGAATACCCTTCACAGATCCAGGTTTACATTTAGCAAATAATTCTATGTGTGAAGACAGATATGTTTATGTGTCATAGTTATTTCTGCCATCTCCTCATAAAAGGAGCACAGGGAAGGTCTTAGTCTCCTTTCCACCACGTCTTTCTTTAGCTCAGAGTTGTGTAGGCAGCAGCTGGTCCTGTTGTAATGTCTTCTTCAGTGGGAACATTGCATTAAAGAGGAAGCATTTACTCTGTGTAGAAACCACAGCCATTTTCTTATCATCATCACATCATAGTAACCAGAGCTTTGATTTTCCGCAGCTGCTATGCTGACCTCCAGAGATGTTGCTAATCTAACTGGAGACGAGAGAGTTCTCTTAATTCAAAGACAGTAAGCATTTTATGACACCCTAAAATCCACTAAATCAAGCATCAAAGGTAAAATTACATGCATGTTTTATTGTAAGGGAAGTTGAATGTAAGGATCCCTGTGGTGTGTCAAACAGCACCTTCTGCCCCCCAAGCCTCTCACTCACAGCTCACAGTGAGGGGTTGCATTAACACTGTGATGCTAAATGATGCATTTGTTCTGTCCCAGAGCCAAAGTGTGATATCAGATTGTTGATGCCTCTCTTGTGCAACCCATTGTTGACTGTTGTCTACAGCAAAGTAAATTAGAACAAGTTTCCTGTCTACAAGCTTGATCAATAATTTCAATTTTTATCCAGTTTATTATTCACACAGTGTAAGATTATAGCTTCAAAGAAATTGCACTAAATTAGTTTGGCTTCTCAACCACAAGAGGGCAGATAAGGGGAGGATGAATGCAACATAAGTAGTTCACTTAACAAGTAGTCTCTGGTCCATAGCAGCTGCTGAGGTGATGCACTGAATTGAGGAAATAATTACATCTCTGGTTTAATGTAGTGCCAATAATGCACCAAGTTTCCAATACAAGAACAACAACAATAATGATAATGAAGTAGTGCTTCACATGGAAAAGACATAAAATGAACAATAATGTAAAATAGATGTAGCAATAATAAAATCATTACATGCAAATCAAAAAAATTGCTACATTTATTAGCTAAATCAAATCAGATAACGCATGTATTATCTAATATTTATGTAGGACTAAATAATAGGTACTGAAAGACTACCAGAATTTTTGGACATGTATGTGTTCAGGTAAGAATGACACTTCTTCCCATCCTGTGTTTGTTTTATAGTGTGGGTGGTTTGGTTCTAGTATCAGGGTGAATGACCTCTACATCTTAGGCAATGGTAGCTTTAGAATTACAAACAGGCCTTGAAACTCAGATTATCAACTCAACACCTACGCACAAAACTAAATAATGGACAGGCCCAATGTTAGTTTTTTAACTCAACTCAGCCTTTTTTTTATTTATGATGAAGGTGGTTTGTACATATCTGGTGTCTTATATTTGAAGCACAGTATCATGACCGATTCATTTCCATTTTAAAATGATAAAATAGATGCAACCAATCAAATGTGTGCAGATTCTTTCACCAGAGACTGATGGGTTCAATACCTTAGTCATTATTTAAAACCAGTGGTGGAAAAAGCATCAAAATATTTCACGAAAAAGTCACAATAATTAATAACTAATGCAATCATGTTTCTTTTAACAGTGAGATGCACTTGAGCATCAAAAAACAAGATGGCACAGTTTTAAAAATATCATGCTTGTAGCCCAGTCTATACAGCAATCAGATACATGTAGAGAAGTGAAATGCACATTTTACTCTGAACTAAAAGTATACAGTATAATCTGTCACAATGGAAACAAGTAAAGTTTCAATACCATAAAATGGCCTTTAAAATAAAATTGCCTTTTCTGACAGTGTCCTTCTTGAGGGGACATGTGAAGTATGTACTGTGACCTGTAGTAAAGTATCACAGTATAGTGTGTGTTCACACTTTTTAATAAAAGTCGTTTTTGATAATTTAAACAATTTGTTGTAGCATTAAATGTTGCAACAGCTGTCAGATGTTAAGCACTTCACCAGGGAACATGTTCTTTTTATGTTGGCAGGTCCGAACATTTAACTGTGCCCTTCAATAAACTGCATTATCTTTGGAACAGCCTTAAGAGCAGCAAACGGCTACAGAGCCTCATAAACAGTGAAGATAATCTTCCCTATCACTGGTCACAATAACACCTCAGTGCTTGTTGGCATGTAGGTTGCCCTGTTGTTGTGTCCTAATTATTCCCTGATTACGTGAGCGTTTGTCAGCATATGTGAGATTTCGTAAATTATTTTATGATTAAACAATAATTCTTGGTGACTGCATGTCAGCCTCGTTTTGCTCCTCAAGTGATTTAGGTTATCTGAGTTCAGGGTGGATTTTCTTGCTTTGCTGTCAAGCTGTACAACCCGCAGGGCGACGCAACCTACAGTGACACTCTGCGACCAGGGCTTTGGTCCAAATATCTGTATTAAAGCAGAAGCGACCTCAACAGATGTGACATTGCAAAACCACATCACTGCAGTTAAGTAGACTTGGGTATAGCAATCTGAAGTGGTGTGTGTGTTGGAGAAAACGAGACAGAGCTCGGCACTGTTGCTTACAGCTGAGATAACCTCCCCTGCTGATTTGAGAACAGTGCTCCATCATGGAAGCAGCTGGAACAATGTCATGACCTTTGAACCTCAGTCAGGGCCTGATCAAATGGTGGATTTGCTGATTAAATATTTATCAGCTCGAGGCAATTACCCCACATCTGTCTGGCTGTTTGGTGGTCACTGTAAAACTGGTTGTTGATCGTCAACAAAGTTCCTTCCCTCAATAAATCCAATCACATGAAAATAAGCTGATTTTATACAACAGTAGGAAAAACCAGTGAACAGCAAACCCAGTGGTGGTGCTGCCAATAAGATGACATCGTGATTTAGCCCAAAATAGTTATCAACCGGGAATTTGTTCCATTGAAATTGCTTGAAAATGTCTGTTATTTGTACGTTCCCAGTGATAAAGTTTGTCATTAATTTTCTGTTCTTGCCCGTCACAAGAATGCAGGGCTCAGTTTTCTGAAACATGCAACCTCAGCAATTAATCGTCTTGCCAGCCAGCAGTTCTGAGGTCCTATTGATAACAATTATGACAGCAGTAATCTAGACAGAAAGCTCTGTGTTGATTCTGAATCGACGTGGTGCAACGCAAACGGTCTCAAAGGTTGCTGTTCCAGATAAGAGTTGCTCTTCTCTCTGAGCAGCTGATATGTGGAACCGTCTTATCTCACGGACCAGGGCAAAAGCCCTAAAGACTACTGTACAGTGACAGTACAAGATGAAGCCATTGAGAGAGGGCATGTGCTGTGATTTGTTCTGCCTCTTAATGTGCTTGGTGTGTATAGTGGAGGCCTGCAATTTTCATTATTGATCATTTTTTTAATTATTTGTTTAGTCTGCAAGATGTGAAAATAGAAAAAATGTCCAAAATAGCATCTTCAAGTTGCTTGTTTTGTTCAATATTTGTTTTTATCAGTTGGACAATTGATTAATCAACTAATTCAGCAGTAGTATGATGCTGTTTTAAAGTAAATAAAATGTTACAGTACCACAGTGTGGTACTGTAACATTTAATGCAGGGCCATTCTCCTGCATTGACTTATCAGATGTCAGCTTTCAGTTGGCTGCTGTATTTTGCTAATTGGTGTCAGACAAATGGGTAGAGTTAATAACAACGTCGTGAACCTTGCAGGTGTTGATGAAGCTTGGATAGGTGACTGTTCTCTCACCCCTCTGTCTTCACAGAGTCATCAGGCTCAGCTCATAAAAATGCAGAGTGAATGAGTTTGTAGTCAGGGGGCGAGAGAGAAGACAGACACCACAGTGTCAGATAATAAATAACAATGGTAATGGAAGGTAGAGAAAAACAATGCATGGTAAAATGAGATTTGGCTTTTAAATGTGGATAGAGGAATTGCTGCAGACGAACATTGAACTATCAAAAAAAATGAAACTGGAATCTTGTTTTGTAAAATAAAAGTCCATCCACAATGTAATGAAGTCCCACAGAGCAGCTTTGCAGCTAATAATATCATAACGGGCACATACATTAATGGAGACCTTATGCGATTACAGGTTTAGTTTCTGATAGATTAAAGTACAGTAGCACACTTCTAGTATACTGCACTATAGTAGGAAACAGCTGTAATGCTGATGATTATTTGACTTCTGTGTATTTTGTAGACTCTGATAAAATTGTATTTTTCAAGCCATAAACGTTACTGGAGAATTGCTGATATCTAACAATGCTGAATGCTTTCCTTGAACAATTTCCATGTACTTTTTGTTCTGTAGTTAAAATTAGTTAACTGGTCAAGTTACAAACAACGGTGAAAAAAATGATGAGAAACTGTTTTTAGTTCACCATCTATGTTCTCAAAAATGAGAAAACTCCTTTCACACAGTCTCGGCTAAACTGAACATGGTAAGGGTGAAAATGTAATATGTATGGCAGGGCCGTTCTCTTAGATTTTCTATACATTGTACAGAAGAGAGAGAGGATATTTAACACATTTGTGTTCATTTATTCACAGCAGTAAACTTTCTTCTGATATGAAACCTAGATAAAAATCTTTATTATGCATTCTATTGACTTGAATATTGTATACAACCTACTCTATGTTAGTGTATATGATTTGAATTCTCACTCTAGTATCTTGTCACATGTGACAAGATAAGGCACTGGACATGTTGCAATCCCACAGAGCAAGTACTGGCAGTACAAGAATTTTAGTGTAATGGCATTCAGAGAAAGGTGTATTGATTATATAGGCCCAGGCTACAGAAGCACAGACCAGTCTCTTGGTTGCAGTTTAGTGCCACTGACCACTTATGACAATGATTAACCTTGCACCTAATAACCCTGCACTATTAGACTAGCTTTCACTCTGCAGATACCCGGTGTCTGATACGTAGAAGGTAATATTTTCCGTCTATCATGGTTCACCTGTCAGCACAGATGCTTGTGCACAATTATTTCTATAGCACATTAATACACAAGGATTAATAAATCAAGTATGACTGAATGTATATACAATATATCCTTCTCTATTTTTTGGTAAAACTTTTAGTCACTGAACCAGAGCATGCTTTAAATGTATATTTTATATCATAACATTTTATTTATTTGATTATCACATACTTTCACTTTGCATCTGTTTTTTTGTTTGTTTTTTTTTTTTATTTTACTTACAGAAAGTCTCAAAAGAACAATTATAAACCTTTTCATAGGCAATAATTCTATGAGGGTAGTAGCTACTTGTTTGTCAGAAGACATTATAGTTTGATAGTATGATATGCACATATATCTGTATAATTGGAGACAACTCTCTATACTATAATGATTCCTATTCCTTATTCCTCAAACTACATGAAGCCATGGAGACAAAGTCCACTGGTGATAGGACAACAAACAACAGCTTGGCACACACCACACTTTGACCCATTAATCATCGCACACACACGAGCCACAAATTTTGTCAACCGTAAAGTGAGATAAGTCTGTCTTGATACTCTGTATTTAGATTATTACATTATGTTGTGTGTTGTTTCTAGCGCGTGAACATGTCTGCTTATTTGTTACCCACAATTTTTTGAGTGGATATCAAACGCGATCACATTTCAGCGAGCCGATTGCATCAAGTCACTGTTTTTTGTTTGCTCTTGTTTGCTTTTCTTGGCAGCCATTTGGAAGCTCTAGGACTGTAAATAATGTGGCTTTCCTGTCCTTCCTACACACTCTTCTGTAACAAATGTTGTGCAAGAAAACCGCCCCGGGGGGTCAATCTAAACTGTTGTTTGAAGTTTATACTGCAAAATATGTAGAAAATAAAACAGGACCTAGTACAGATCCCTGTGAGCCACCTGCACTTCAGCTATGTGGAAACATTCCAATAACTTTTCCTGTGGCACTTTTCACATATATTTGTCATACCTGATTTCTTGTCTTCCATTTTATTCCCATTCTTTCCACCAATCCCCTTCCCCCAATCCAGCTCTCCTGTCTCACATCGACTTGGTTTTTGTTAATTTCTTCCTTTCATGTCCTCCACACAACAGGCTCAGCCACAGGACAGTTTAAAAAGGCCTTTATCAAGCAGAAAATTTCTAATAGCTAGAATTTAGAGCCTCTTTCTAAGAAATGTTTGTACATCTGTAAAAGTTCAGCACATGTATGATACGTATGATACTGATAATCCGTAGTGAATCTGTTACTGTGTGTGTCGGTGTGTGTGCTGAGTGATCTCCTCCCAGCAGGTGACCATTGAACTCTCAACCCAGTTCCCCTGCTGAGGGAGATGGCTGGGGGGTGAGGTCCACCTCCACGGAGACACACAGCCCTCACACCTCCACCACCCCCACCCCCACCCCCCCTTCCTCCCCACATGGACTCATCCCTCACCCGGGCACTATAAAAAGTCTGCTCTTGCTGAAGTTGTTCAGTCTCATCACGAACTCCACCAGGTAAGACAACCAACTGCTGTGGCTCTAACTGGGACTTGGGCTGTAGAATAGAGAGGAGTAACTGTTGGAGAACCGACTCACTCTGATCTGCCAGAGGGAGCTTTCTGTACTTTGTATGCTTTGTCGGTATTGTGAAGTAGTACCAAAAATAATCTCTGGAAAGAAGATACATTGAGTTTGAATATGACTTTCATTTAATTAACTGTAACTCTGGGACAATGCAGTTTAGCCTGTGGTGATATTTTACAGTTATCTTCATTTCAAGGAGATGTAAAAATTTCTAAACTTAAGAGCCTCTGGATTGAGATTGTCTAAAATCCAAAGAGCTGATTTGCTAATGCTATGACTGCATCTTACTCTAAAACCTGGATCAGGATTACATAGCCTAGCAGTCCAGGGCTAATCTGCTCGAGCTGTCTATCTAATCTACCCAGATTACAGGTTCTTTTAATAGACAGCCATATGTTTAGTGTGAATTTATTTGGGCTGATTCAGGGATGAGTGTGTAGCTTTAACAGTGTTTTAAGACTAGTCCAATTTTTAAGTCTGCTTATCTGGCCTTCACATTGCTTTAGGTGGGGGATTTATTGGATTAACAGGTTTACACTTTTAAAGTGGATTTTTGTTCATTTCTTTGGTTGTTTAAACATTTTCAGTGAAACTCCTTTAACTGTGATACTGTGAGTGTAACATGTTCAGTGAATAATCAGAAACTTTTTTTCCGTTCTAGACCATCATCATGAAATTTGTAGCTCTCGCTCTCGCCCTTCTGCTGGCTGTCGGTGAGTACTCAATGTGCTATTTCTTACTTAAAGGAAAAACTTTGACCTGCATGCACAGCTTCACTCAGTCAGTATATAATTTATAGATAACAGTTAAAACACCTTAAATATATTTTATTTTAAATGACTTTTGAAATACCGTGTTTTCTGCATAGTGTTGCTTTTTCTCTTCCCCCTTCTCTCTCTTTTTGCTCATCACTCCTCCTAACCATTCCTTTCTTTTCTTCCTCAGGCTCTCAGGCCGCTTCCCTGCAGGCTGATGCACCTTCTCAGCTGGCACACCTCCGGGCTGTCATGGACATCTACCTGACTCAGGTGAAGGACAGTGCCAACAGAGCCCTGGACCAGCTCGATGACACCGAGTACAAAGAGCTCAAGTAAGGCCATGTCACTCTCCTTACTTTCTGTAATTGATATTTACTCAGTCACTGGTTCACTAAACTTTCTGCCTTGGTCACCTTTTACACTTCTCAAGTCATCATTTACTTTTTGATGTTTATTTAACTTTGAACTTATTTTTCTCTACTAGGACCAGCCTGTCTCAGCGCCTGGATGTCATGTACAACCAGATCAAGGCTATGCAGGGTGCTGTGTCCCCCGTCACCGACCAAGTTGTTGCTACCATCTCTGACGCCACCGCTGACCTGCGTACCACTGTGCTAAATGACATCGAAAGCCTGAAGGCCGAGATTGAGCCCAAGCGTGCCGAGCTGAGAGATGTCATCAACAAGCACATCGACGAATACCGCACCCAGATGCAGCCCATCATCAGCGAGTACTATTCCAAGCACACAGCTGATATGGAAGCACTTAGGGTCAAGCTGGAGCCCGTTGTGGAGGAACTTCGTCAAAAGGTGGCTACCAACCTGGATGAGACCAAGACCGCCCTGATGCCCATTGTGGAAGCTGTGCGTAACAAGCTCTCTGAGCGTCTGGAGACCCTGAAGGACATGGCCTCTCCCTACGTCGAAGAGTACAAGGACCAGCTGAAGCAGGCCTACAGCCAGGCACAAAACATCAACACCGATGAGCTCACTGCCCTGAAGGAAAAGATTACACCTTTAGCTGAGGACGTCAGGGTTAAGCTCCAAGCTATCTTTGAGGCCATCGCTGCTACCGTCAACAAGAACTAAATACTCTCTACCCTGTTCTTGTAACTAACCTCACCTACCTGTCTGTCCTAGATCCAACCTTTCTCTCCATTCCTTCTTTCCTTACATGCACATACAGATCACCTCCCAACATGAAGCCAATGCCTCACTGATGCATTCCTTTGCAACAAAATGGCGGAACTCTTGCTCTTTCTCTCTCCTATGCAAACACTTTACTTCATGTGCGCAAGCTCAAGCACATGCAAGCAAAGACGTACACAGACACATGCTCAGCACACACATGCTTTACTCTTCACATGCTACAGCCAGCTGCTTACATTTTATGTAGGAATTGTATGTGAATTATCACAAGTGCCTGAAACTCTGTGTAATGATGCTTGTTTGATGAAAACTGTGCTTTGACGAAATACAGCTCAATAAACATCTGACTGTTTATACTACTTTGCTCTCTGACTCTAATTTGAACAATTTTTTATGCAGGTTTGATACTGAAATCTTTTGCTATTCTTCCAAATTGATCAGTCTGTAATGACATACAGCGTTGTCTATTACAATCTACAAGACACTGCAATTCATTATAATAAAGATGATTGATGATTGATCTAAACTGTCAAAATACATAATGCAGTTTAAGAACAAATATTACCCTTTCAGGAATGTAACAGTGCACCTTCAGCTTTCTTAGAGGGTTTTTGGCCTCAGTGAGCCTCTAAGGTCATATCACACATACAACATTTTGAAAGGTCACCATTGATCAAAAAGTGCATTGAAAAAGAACAATATCTCTCAGTTCGACTTCAGGCAGGCATCCAATATATGAGATATTTCTGCCCGTGGTCATGAAAGCTGTGATTAATGAGGGGTGCAAATTGCCCTATTGACAAACTTAAGTCTTTATTAGGGAAAACCCCTTTTTCTATTTTGGATCCCTCAGGCTGGAACCCTTCAACACTGTCCCATCATAGAGCCACATGAGGATGCAGACGTAAACACACACACACATGTCACAACCAACGATACCACTAAACACTCACATCTGTAATCAGATAACTTTGATTTATCAAGCTCATATATCATATCATTTGTGCATTATTTTGGGTGTTATTCATTATTTTCAGGTCTTCCTGTGTTCACAAAACCTTACATGGCACACACACACATTCTGAGACAAAGACACATTCTAGGACCTATGCAACAACAAGCAACCATGGAAATAAGTAAAGACCTTGTCATTGTAATCTTGACAGTCTGCTATGTAGCATTTTATAAATATGCAAGAATGTCGCCATTAAACAAAACCAGAAATATCCACCTTAGTCAGTTTTAGGGAATAACTGACTCTCCAATTAGTTTGGTGTTGAAACTGTTCTCCAAGAAATTAGCCTATGAATAATAAAAGAAGTTTGGCACTGTCTTCATCTGTCCACACCCAGTAACACCAGGCTGATTAGGATGTTATTAATGTGCTACTGATTGGTCAAAACAAGCTCGACATAAGGCTTTAGGCTATATGAAACAATAGGCAGTGCAAGCAGGGGTTTCTGGATGCTCGAAAAAGGTTGTGTGTGTGTGTATGTGTGTGTGTGTACGCACATAATTCTTGGGTTTGCATGCACGTGAAGCTGTGATTAGTGCATGTCAGTGGCACTATGTGTATTGTAATGGATGAGGCCAGCATGGAGGTCCCCAGTGAGAGTCTCATGGTGTATAAAACCAGCTTGTTCCTGGACACAGAAGCCACTCGTAACGCATAACTCACCGATGTACATCTATCCTAGTAGCTAGCAGAGGACTGGGAGGAAGATTTTGCCTTCCGTTTCATGTTGAATTGAAAAGCTGTGGGTTTGATTCTGCACTGGTCTTGATGTAGTGACAGGAGTTGCTACTTGTGGTCATAACAGGAAGAACAGACTGGAGTTAACAGAAATATCAAAGGAAGAAACGGAACGACAAATTCATTTATAATATTTGTCTTGAAGAGCTTCAAAGTATGGATAGTAAGTGTTCTGTTCAAAACTGTTTGAGCTCTGTGGAGACCACATCTCATAAATTCATGTGATGATGACAGGCAAAACATCAACAAATGTTTTCCTCTCCTCTCCTCTCCTCTCCTCAGGCCCCCAGCTGCCTCAGAACTGTGGACTATCTCCGCCCTGCTGTGCAGATGGGGGGTCACTGTTGAGTGCCAAGGCCCCTCAAGTCAGTGGGGTCAGAGTTCAGCTGGAGATGCATACACTTTGGCAGCAATTTGACCAGCTGGGCACAGAGATGATTGTTACCAAAGCTGGAAGGTAACACTCATACTCACATTTATATTATTTATTAATTATCTTATCTTGCCCTTCTCCTTTTTTTCCCTGTCTTTTCTAGTGTCACTTACCACATTATTTTCATGTGTTCATTTGCTGCAGAAGGATGTTTCCAACATTCCAGGTGCGGATATCTGGGATGGATCCTGCTGCTGAATATGTCTTGCTGATGGACTTCATCCCTGTTGATGATAAAAGATACAGGTCAGACACACATACAGAGTGGATGTGCAGTGTTTATTGTGTATATATATAGAGATTGTTACTTTCTCCAATACACAGCACGTTTTTAGTGTATTTGTGGTCTGTTGTGGTATTTCTTACATTTTTTCAAGCCCATGATTGCCCACTTATCACTTAGATCTGTGCTACTAGCCTCTCTGCAAGCTTCATCCTACCTTATTACTTCTATTTCAAAAATGTACGCGTAAACATATGTGTGTGTGTGTGTGTGTGTGTGTGTGTGTGTGTGTGTGTGTGTGTGTGTGTGTGTGTCAGATATGCGTTCCACAGCTCATCTTGGCTGGTGGCAGGACGAGCGGATGTTGCTGCCCCAAGCAGGATGCATTTCCACCCAGACTCACCCGCCCGTGGAGCCCAGTGGATGAAGCAGACTGTGTCCTTTGATACTCTCAAGCTCACCAACAACTTGCTGGATGACAATGGACATGTCAGTTAATGTCTGAAATGCAACTCTTGCAGAACAAAAGGGCATATAACCTAAGATATAAAGTACATTGTTTTGATTTTTGTTTCATAATGAAAGAACATATAGATATGTCCCTTTTTTTGACTTAGTTGTGTGTTTTCTCCTACTTTCTCCTTGACAGATGATATTAAACTCCATGCATCGCTACCAGCCGCGCTTCCATGTGGTGTATGTAGATCCAGCGCCTAACAGCCACTTAAACGCATACAGAAACTTCTGCTCTTTCTCCTTCCCAGAGACACGTTTCATGGCTGTAACCGCGTATCAGAACCACAGAGTAAGACACCCAGGATCAGTAAGCCTAAAAATAAATATTACCAATGCCCATAAGACATCTCACAATTTATTTGACCCCCTTCTCTCTCTCAGATCACCCAGTTAAAAATTGCTAGCAACCCATTTGCAAAGGGCTTCAGGACTACAGACCCCCAGGACTGGTGAGTGTCTATTAGTGATTCTGTCAGGTACGAATATAGTTTTCCTGATTAAGAAACACATCTTTCCCTTTATAGGCCAGTTGAAATCATAACTAGATCACAGTGTATCTTTATTACTGTTATCAGCTGGTAAAAAATGATAAGGCAGCAGTCTCAGTGATAGCTAATCTTTGACCTGTGTATGCTAAGGAGCTTCACACATGGCAAGCCATTTATAGTAAACTGTGAGGGATGTGAGTATAGTAGAGTTATTGGTTTTTGCATAAGCCCACTTTACTTGTGGGGTCCAACAGTTTTGTGGGAATCAAAATGCTGGACTCCAGAAGTTTTGTTTGAAGTATTGTTAATGGCTGTTTGAAGGGTAAGACATGGTGTTAGGGTTTAGGTTAGGGTTGTTACCATTGGTCAATGATGGATGTGTGTGTGTGTGTGTGTGTGTGTACGTTTAGGGTGGGTAATTCCAGGCCCCTGGCAGTGTGGTGTCCACAAGAGGGCAGAATGGAGCCCCTCACCACCAAACCTGGAGAGCAGAGAAGCTGGGGCTCAAAGACTTCAGCCAGTGAGTCTCTCTAGTATACATATTATACACAATGTTTCGTTGCATCAACTCAACATAATTAATCATGGTCAGTAAACAGAGTTTTTTAATGTCACTTTCAATCATTTTCATTTACATCCACAATTTCCACACAGGGCTTGTTTAAGGTTGACATTTTAATTAGTTTTGGGATATAATTCTTCTATTGGTGAACAATTTTCCACATCTTATTGATCTATTTGCTGACCAGATGATTCATATACAAGAGGCAGCATTAAAGAAAAGATTCTCAAACACGGGTCAATGCCCTTTATCCAGCGAAATACATTAGTTTGTTATCAAGCAGTGCTTTTGACAGTGTAGTGACTAGACGGATTAATGGGGAGAATCTGATTATCTGAGTTAGCAGTGGGCTAATTGTTCAACAGACAGAGGACACAAGAAATTTGAACTAAATGCTGATCAGTTATACCATTTTCTCCTACATTCTCAGGACAGGAGGACCCAGCCCCATTGCTGGTGGAGCAGTGTGGAGTGTTCCAGCCCTGTAAAGACTCTGTCGGACTCACCGTGGAGAGGAGAGATGGGGACAGCTTATTAGCACCTGCTTCCTTCTTCCCTCTCGCCTCCTACTGGGACTGTGCGGGATCATCACAAGACAGAGACAACCTGCCATAAGGAAAGAAAAGCAAAAAGACTGAGCTTTGACATAAATTTGACCTCATTTAATATCATGCAGCTTGTGTGTTAAACCTAACCCTAATTCATAAGAACCCTGTACAAGTGTTCCATCAGGACCATTTAGTCTAAATGTACTGCAGTGATGTGCTATAAATAATATCAGAACATACAATAAGAGCACTACAGAGTCACAGTAGTTAAGCACTGTACATTATAGAAACAATACAATAGTATAGAAAAAAATATAGCCATAGACAAGTTGCACTTTGTCCTTATTACATTTGTCCAACAGCAATGTATTTGTTTTTTGTCTGAAATAATAAAATGACATTCTGAAATTTTGGTTGCAGATATTTTTCCCTTAGATTTAGGCAATATTAACCGTTTAGAAACCCTCTGAGTCATGGGGGAAATTTATTTACCAGGAATGTTTAGTATCCCATGATTATTTCCTGAAGAAGTGGCAAGAGAGCCAAGACATAACTCATATTGCCATAAAACTAAAAGACCAAACTCAAGTGTCTCCTTTAGAAAATAATTCTACATAATAATATGTGACATATAGGATGCAATTTGATTACAACAAAATCACAAACTAGTTTAAAAATATTATTATTATCATCATTATGATTATTATCATTTAAAACAGGCCTATGGTATTGGTTTGCATTGCAACTTTTTAAAGGGGGGTATTCCAGTTCGTTATAACATGAACTTTTACTACAAATTTTGACAACTGTCACGACTGGAGTCGTTTCATTAGACATCAATGTGGAATAACTGGTCTGGTACACGCTACCTTGATATGAATGAGTTTTCATGTTAGTTTGGGATTTTAAAAAATGAATGATTTAGATCTATTTCCTAATCTAATACAGTCTTTTGTAGTACATACTAATATGAGGTAAAGTATGGATTTCACGAAGGGATAATTGGCCTTCAAAAGGTTCCCTCTAAATGGGTTGCTATGGTGTTTCAGTGAGGAGTTTAATACTGTTTTATTTTGAAAATGCTTACAGGAAGTCGTGTGATTTTAACTTGACGGTGGTGATGCTTGCGCTCTCGCAGCTCTGAGGGATGCAGCGGGGTGGATGGAGGAGGAGGAGGAGGTGAAAGACTGGAAGGTTGAGAACAGAATGAACGGGTCGGGAAGGGGGAAGGATGCGGATTATGGTAGCCTGACTACCGACGATGGTTTTTCGGTCGTTTGACATAAGGATGTGTGGAGAAAACGACACAGGCCTGCGGTTTGATCCAACGCACGCAGGGACAGCCTGTAATTTACGCGTCGCCGCAAATTATCTGTGACACCGAGGGTTGCATGGCTTAGCTGTAAGGGGTGGTTTCCAGCGTAGCCTATGTTGAATTTACATGTTACTTTGTCGTGTTGTCTTCTCAACAAGTTAACGTCAAGACAACCGGAGTAAAAACACAGTGACCTCGTAATCTCTTCATATTTGCGGTTAAACTGCTAACATGTTTTTAGCCGTCATTTTAGCATCATTGCCACCTGATCTCCGCTGCTCTGCCGCTGCAGGTTTGATGTCAAACTGAACGGAGCTCCGTGAGGTCAAAACCAAACATAGCAAAAAATACAACTTTACCGTGTTTCAACATGGAGGCGTCGACGTTACAGCCTCTCCGGCTGACAAGTCTCTTTATATGGACGACTTTGTGTTGGCTCGGCAGCGGTCAATCCGCGCCGGACGCCTCGGGCCTGCCTCTAGCCATCCGCGTGCCACTGCGGCAAGGCGCTCGCGCTGAACAGTCACCGTCGTTACCACCTGCAGCGGCCGAGGCTGCTGCCTCGCGGGGCAACACGGGGAGGTATCCGGCGCGCAGGCGGAGAGGAGCGGCACCGGGCGGGATCAGCTTCGTGGACATGATTGATAACCTGCGTGGGAAGTCCGGACAGGGATACTACGTGGAGATGGCCGTGGGCTCTCCTCCGCAGAAGGTAAAGGCTTTATCTACATGACGTGATGTGCTGTCAAAGCACCCCTGAACGTATACAAGTATAATCATTCTGCACAATAGACCTAACGTAACAAAGTCAAACGAATTAAAGCCAGGTACAATCAAAAAAATCAATCATCTTTTCTATAAGGATGGCATGTAGTGGGGCTGGTCAGTAGCCTATTATTCTTTAATACACTGTACAGAGTCTTTCTCTCTTTGGAAAATGCAAGTTCCTCTCCTCGTCCCTGTCTCTCTCTTCAATCCAGGGCTCTTTATTGATCATTAAAAAAAACTATATTGCCAGAGCATTAATATTAAAGACATACAATTTTGCATTAATTGGACTACACCTTCAACATTGTAGCTGTGCATCTGTGTGTGTATCACATATTTTGATCAGCTACACAACAGGTTATAACACTACAAAAGCAATAACAAGTAAATTGAACTCATCTTCAAGTACCACAGATACAGTCTTAAGGGCCTTTGCAATGTTAATAATCCTAGTATAGAAGACACTATGCATCTCGATGAGAAGTGATATCACTATAAACGTATAACACACTTTGCTAACATACAGCAGTTTGTGTCCTACTTTAATGTGTCTAATATAAGATTTAAACAGGGAATTTCAAATTAAAGGTGGCAGAAAAGTACTTAAAATATACTGGCGGATTGTCCAATACTGATGATGGTTGTGCAGTGACAGATGGCCTGTGTGTGAGTGTGTGTGTGTGTGTGTGTGTGTGTGTGTGTGTGAAAGTGAGAGAAAGGACTGAATGATACAGACAGATAATGGAACCATTAATTCTGTGGAGTGAGGAGTGCCAGCTGGGTGCAGCTGTGGTGTACAGGCTGGCACACAGAGGACGACGGATAGAGGGAGAGAGAAAGTGATGAGGTAGTAGAAGAGGAGAAGAAGGAGAGGACAAAGGTGACAGATGAAGTGAAACAGAGAAATGGATGAATGGCAGGAGAGAGGGATGGGAGAGGAGTGGATTAGAGCAAGGGAAGAAAGAGAAAGAAAGTGTGTGAGACGGGGAGTTTGAGAGAGGAAGAGAGAAACCAAGTGTGTTTGAGGGAGGATGTGGGAGTGAGACTCGGCTAGGGGCTTTTAGGAAACCAAAGGAAAGACTGTAGAGAGATGGTGAATGTGATGGAGGGCTCTGAGGTGCTAAGTGGAGGTGTCACTCTGCCGCTGAGAGACACTGATGCTTCCTATATCAAGGACAGAGATAGAAAGAGAGAGGTAGAGATCTGCCTGGTAGGGGCACCACAGTGATTATCAGTCAGTTGAGGCCAATCAGCAAAGACAGTCAACACATTGTTTTGGTGGCTAAAGTGAGTGTCCGTCAACAAGTCGTCAGCCATCATTCCCGGAGGCCTGGGTATCGTTTCAAATTTAATGTTTCATTCAATTCTTGTGCCGATATGATACAAAAGTTTTGATGCTGATATTTGATGCTTTCTTTGAGAAATGTTTTCCCACAACACACAAAGCCAAAGTTCTCAAGTTCTCAAACGTTAAATGGTGCCAAAACACAAGCAGCTGTACAGGACCTCATCCTAAATAAAATGCAGTCTAAAATTGTCAAAAATTGTGATTTGAAAAAAAGATCAAAGAGTATTTAACATCATCTTTTGATACTTGTGGAGCTCAGGGCAACGGACACATTTTGGTCAGTACCAAAACAATAGCCCTACTATGGCCAGGACAAGGATCCCAAACATGAACATTAAATGATGAGATATCCAAACATAAGGGCCTTTTTATTCCACTGGAAGTTGCTCCCCCAATGCACACCCCAAAAATGTTTACAACACTTTCTGCTTCCATTCCCCTATAATGCATGATCCTAACCTAGTGGACTGCTGGGTACCTGAACATACTGCATGTCTGCCCTAATGTTTCAAATTGTGATACTAAGAGAGTCTTGTTTAAACCTGTGTGGCTCTTTTTTTTTTTTTTAATGGATGTGTATGTCATAAGGACTTAATGGGCAAGAGTGTGTCACATGACCTTTAATCATGACCTTTGGAGCCTCTGACTCAAAGACAATCAAAAAGTTCAATTAAGTTTAAGAACCAGGTGATACATCACATTATTTTAGTTCACTACCATGATGGAGCTTACATCAAAGTAAATCCAGGATTTTATTCACAATAGCAAAGTATTCCCAACCCAATAGTATTTAATGAATAACAAAAACTCCAGAGATCAAAACCTATGAAATCAAAACATCCATTCTGCCATTTCTGCAAAAAATTAAGTGGAAACAGTTTCTTATGTTTTAGAGCGTATGTAAAGCAAGTCTTAGGCATTTCTCCAAAACAAAATATTCATGACTATTAACCAACAATCAGAGTCAAAGTTCAGACGAAAAAAATCATCCTATGGAATTAATTATTAAGAGTTCAACAGTCAAAAAGCTAATCTGCTTTATTGGGCCCATGTGGATGTGGTTTCACATTTTCATTTATATATTGCTCAGTCCTCATTCATGCATGGATGTACAGCATGTCACATCACCTTTTCCCACCTGAGCCCGGAGCTCTTCAAAAGCATGAGAAAAATACAGTAATATCTTATGTGGAATAACCAAACTGTTCTGACTTTGAAAAAAATATAAAAAATTGTGTGTTCACATAGAGCCCCATTGCTCACGGTCCAAAAGATGAGGTTTAATTTCAGGAGAAATTAGACCATATGAAAGAGTGTATAGATTTCTAATTTATCCTGGAATTTACAAGGATGTCTTGGAAGCCACACCCTTTTACTTTGTAATACCAAGCACACTGATCTTCAGGGACTTCAGGGAAACATGACCTCATGTGCATCAGACTCCAGGCTTGTGTATATTAACCAAGCACAAAAGTCCTGCTCTGGGATCAGTGACAATCTCATTCGATAAATTTACCAGCCAGGATAATCATATCCCTAACAACAAACTAATAGGCTGTTTGCAGGCCCTTAATAAGTCTCAATATATCTTGAATCAAATTACCTAAATGTGTTTAAGCCTTTAAAAGCCTCTGCATTCAGTTAAATAAAGCTTTACATAAATAAATAAATGTATCAATCTTCTTCATAAAATAGATTGAGAGTTGCATTAGGTCAAAGTACTGTGTGGTTCAGTGTCTCAGCAAGAGCCAAATGATGGGGTCTCAAGAACTTTAATGAATTTAATAAGTGATACAAGGCCTTGCATTTTATTGGAGATGCATGGTAGATGCAAAATTGTGGAAATGGCCTCAAGTCATTTACAGTAACTTTCACTTATGTTGCGTTCTGTTCTGGTAACCACTAGATGATTTTCCTTCGTAGTGGAGGGGGAAGGGCAAATATAATGGCTGGAGCAGACAGGCACTCTGCCAGGGAGGACAGGAAGACAGACAGAGAGGGGAGGGAAAGACATGAGGTCTCATTGTGTCAGGATGCAGCCTTACGTGTTTGTGTGTGTGTGTGTGTGTGTGTGTGTGTGTGTGTGTGCGTGTGTTTGGGTGTGTGCGTGTGTGTGGTCATGTGCATTACTTTGTCCAGGGCCAGGTGACTCAGTATGTGTCTGAAAAAACAAAACATATTTGTCATGTGCAGTCAGCAAAATTCTGCCTAAGAGAGGAAATCACAGTGTGTCCAGCATTATTTCTGACAGCAGTTGCGTTTGTAGGGACTGTATCTACAGGCATGTGTGAGATAAACATGATGTGGACAGGAGTCAGTATTTATTATTCTGGGATTTCAGGCCCAGCCCCTGAGACAGTAGCACTTTAGTGGATATTTAAAGAGCCAATCCATTATTGAACAGCTTGCTGTGGCTCTATGGCTGCCTGTCTCTTCATCTGTTTGGGTGTTTCTGCCAGTCTGTCTTATCTGTCTATCTAGTGTCTGTCTATTATCTCTGCCAATGTGTTGGTCATCCTTCGAACTGTGATCAGGAATCTTTAACTATAAACTATAACCACAACCTTAGGATACTGCTACCCAGAACCATAGGAAGAGTTTTGCAAACATGAAAATGCATAGTGTGCATTAAAACAGCAGTAGAACAAGAAATAGAAATTGTGAATGGTACATGAGACATGAGACATAAAGATAGATATATATATAAAGTATGAAGTGTAAGCATTGTGTATTTCTGTCTTTGTTGCTGTCTGTCATTGTGCTCCATTCACACATTCACTGACTGTTTTTGACTGAATGTGCAAAATTTGATAGTCACATAGAGATGCAGACAGAAGAGGAGGAGATGGGAGAGAGGGAGAGTGGACTGGGCAACCCGAGAAGAGTGGAGGGTTAGAGAAGAGACAGAGGGGGGACGCTGAAGGACATTTAGGGCAACAGGAAACAGCACAGGACACTACAAGGAAGGAGAAATAGATGTAGAGAATGACTGAGAGATGAGAAACAAACTACTTGCTGTAAAAACTATAAATTTAGACATCTGTGCCCCCACAGAAAATTGTTTTACAAATGGACATATTAGTCTCCAAGGTAGCAGAATTACAGATTTAACTTGCCTTTCAGTGAACATAATCAATTTCACAGTGGAATCCAAGCGTCAGTTTTACAAACCTATCGATTTCTGCAAAAAGCACACAGACACATATTTGATAAATTGAACTCTGTCTCTCTCTCTCTTGTTCTCTCTCTGTCTCATTAGTTGAACATCCTGGTGGATACAGGAAGCAGTAACTTTGCTGTCGGAGCGGCTGCTCATCCCTTTCTACGCAGATACTACCATCGTTCACTGTGAGTAGAGATGCATGCAAAAATATACAGCCACATTTGGTTCTAAAAAAATAAAAGGATTCATGTTTCACTTTGACTTTTCTTTAAAAACACCAGAAATAATTCATTTTTGTTCCCTAGATTAAGTTTTTAGGAAAGTTACTAACTACAACTGCAACTACGAATCTGAATATTCTTCTTTCTCCACCTCCGTTTTTCTCCCTCTCTGTTGTCTCACCATCCATTCACAGCTCCAGCTCGTACCGTGACCTCGGTAGGAGCGTTTACGTTCCTTACACCCAGGGTCGCTGGGAAGGGGAGCTGGGCACCGACCTGGTCTCTGTTCCACACGGCCCCAACGCCACGCTGCGTGCTAACATCGCTGCAATCACCCAGTCAGATCGCTTCTTCATCAATGGATCCAACTGGGAGGGAATCCTGGGACTGGCCTACGCTGATATAGCCCGGGTGAGAGCAGAGCATCACGTGGTGCTTTTAAAATCTGAAAAGATCTGCTGATAAATTATCATTTCTATTATCGTTCTGTTATTGTAATTTCAATTATCTTTTTGAGCAGCAAAGGTCTCACTTCAGTTGGAAAATCATGAGATGTCAGAACCGAGAGATCATGCTCTTCTCTGTTGTAATCTCAAGTATAAACTGATAGAATAGGGTGTGTTTTTACTTTACATTTCACCTTGTTTTACAACTTTAGTCTTACACTGAATATACTTGAAGTATGTGTTGTGAAATAAAATTTGACAGCATATGACGAGCAACCTGGGGGTGAGAGGAGAGGAGACAGAGAGCTTCATATCAACACTTTACATCAATGTTTAACTGTTGTCCAAAAGAGCAAGAGCAGTTCAGCAAACTGTCAACTGCTGATGGAAAATGGAAATGTGGGGATTAGTGTTAATCCCCATCCCCAAGAATGGCAGTTCGAATATTTTAGCGTGCTTTCCAAGATGATGTTTATTACTTCTGTTAATGATCAAGAAACCAAAGTAGGGTAGAAGTCCAGTGTAGTCTTGTGAGCACTGACCTCGCTATTAAAAGGCTAGTGAGAGTCTTTTACTCCCAGATAAACTTTTTCCCCTTTTCCTCGCTTTCTGAATTCCTAATCTGGTGTAAGAGGATGATACTGTGACGACACTGGATCTGGGGATGGATGTAGGGATATAGTTCTTAATTCAAGTTCAACCTGACATCTGGAGGGTTTGATAAGAAACGTTAACACCTTATTTTTGTAACTAAAATCTTTTAATTATTGTTGCAATTATGAGTTATTTACTACAGTATTTACTTCTGAGGAAAGTAATAAGTAGTTAAAGTACATTATAAATAGTATAAGTAAAAATTAATATTTAAACTGATGGATGAAATAATAAGCATATTTTAGAAGAGGATGAGGTTTTTTTAATCTTTTAGAAATTTAAAGCTGATGGCTAAAAACAGCAGATGGGTTTAGCAATTCAGAAGTAAAGCAATCCTACCTTTCCTTCTCTCTCTCCCTCTCGCTCTCTCTCTCTCTCTCTCTCTCTCTCTCTCTCTCTCTCTCTCTCTCTCCAGCCTGACGAGACATTGGAGCCTTTCTTCGACTCTCTGGTTCGTCAGACTCCTGTCCCCAACCTCTTCTCTCTCCAGCTGTGTGGAGCCGGCTTCACCCAAAACTACTCCCTGGGCAGCGCTACTGTTGGCGGCAGCATGGTGAGTCACACACACACACACACACACACACACACACACACACACAGCATCCAGTATCATATTTGAAGCCAGTGTTGGATTCTGTTTTTCCCTGTGCTCTCAGATCATTGGAGGAGTGGACACGTCACTGTATGTAGGAGAGCTTTGGTACACTCCCATCCGCAGGGAATGGTACTATGAAGTCATTATTGTGCGTATTGAGGTTAATGGACAGGACCTCAATATGGACTGTAAGGAGGTGAGATCTGACAGACAAGAATGATTTTATGGTCAGTCACTGATCCAACAGGTTATTCGAGAGATTTGTAATGTGTGGCTGTTTCTCTGTCTTTCACAGTACAACTATGATAAGAGTATTGTGGACAGTGGCACCACCAACCTTCGGCTGCCTAGGAAAGTCTTCCAGGCTGCAGTCAAGGCCATTGAGGCAGCCTCTTCGGTCAGTCCCTACTACACCATAAAAACCTTTTTTCTCTCTGTCAGCATAAAGTTATTAATCAATTTTGGAATCAGTGAATTGATTCAGAATTAAAAGATCCAGCCTCCCCTCGTGACCCTGATTTGTAATAAGCATTGTATGGGAAAGGAAAGAATCATTGTCCTCCTGACCCTGTCTTTCAGACTGAACAGTTTCCCTCTGGGTTCTGGCTTGGGGAGCAACTGGTATGTTGGCAGGCCGGCACTACACCCTGGCACATCTTCCCAGTCATCTCCCTCTACCTGATGAGTGAAAACCGCAACCAGTCCTTCAGAATCTCCATCCTACCGCAGGTAATAACCACTATGTCCACAGGAGTTCACAAATGTTTTCATGCCTGCGTTTGACTTTGTGATAGTGTTTGTCATGTGGGACCATATGAAGTAATGTCCTTTAAGCTGGTAACACCGTTAAACACTGTTAGGAGACACAAGGTACATCAAGTACTTCATTTGTAAGTCTGAAGTCTTGGGTGATTTCATTGACGACTTGTAATGCAGATTTTTTATTTCTCTGTGCACTCCTACACATAGTTGTCCTATCCTTCAGACACACTCTTTTATATAGTCCTCAATAGAAGAAAGGCTGGCTTGGTACCATGATGAAAAAGAAATCACCACATTTCAAAGAGAATTACCTTTGGATATATTCTCTAAACTTTCATGAAGCTCTGAAAAGTCATGAAACATTTTCTTATTCAAAGCCACTAACAAAAGTCTTGGTGGTGGTCTAATGAATGAGATTTGACAGTGAGATGTAGAAGCGCGGCTCAGGTCCATAAACCTGTGGAAAGCGTATGACCTTGATGCTGATGGCTTGAGAAAAGTTTTTGTTTTCTGTGCGTTCTGGTCTCATATACCAGTCTCTGTAGCAGGTACACACTGACAGTAAACCAGGACATTTACAATGTACACAGAATTCACGTACTGTATTCATAGGACTTGAAGACATACAGAGAAATGCAATGATGTACTAGAGCTACTGGATTTATGAGTTTGAGTTGATATGTTTGTCAGTGTTGATTTCATGTTTATTTTAATGTAAAAACATTGACAAGGATCCCCTTAAATTAGGTGAGAAAGAAAACAAAAAAACTACGTGCTGAGGACATTTTACAGTTGAAAAATAAACTCATCAGAGCTCTCTGGTGGATAAATTATACAATGGTGACACAATTTATAAATGATCTCTGGGCAAATTTTGGGTATTACTGGACTGTTTTGACTGGTATATATTACTGATACAGATATGTCCATGATGAGCTCAAATCAGCTCATAATCAACACACAAATGAGCCCACAGAAAGACAATGTCCAAATGAGGAAGTTAATATCAAGAACTGTCACTTGTGGCCAAGCAAGTGTTGCACAAGGTGTCTTTTGCATAAATGCTGCCTGTGATTTATCAGGGGAAAGTCCAGAATGAACAGAGGGGATGTTAGTAACTTAGCTTCATATATACACACATAGCAAAATCATCAAAACAGAAAATCCCCGGTAAAACCCAGAATATTTTCTTCTATGAGTGTATGAATTCTACATAAGAACATGTAAAATATGTTAAAGAAACAGGAAAAATTTGTATAACTTAATGTGTACCTTTTGTGAGTCTTTCGCTAAATCTACGTAAAATTTGACAATCATAATATAGCAGTGGCTAAGGACTCAGAATGAAAGCTGGTACTCTAGGTACTACATTAGGGTGATCTTTCTCTCTTTCTGTTTCTGTGTAGCAATATCTGCGGCCAGTAGAGGATGTGGCTTCAGCCCAGGAGGACTGCTATAAGTTTGCTGTATCCCAGTCTAGCACCGGCACAGTGATGGGGGCCGTCATCATGGAAGGCTTCTACGTGGTCTTTGACCGTGAGAAGAAACGAATCGGCTTTGCTGTTAGCACCTGCCATGGTGAGGAGGACGACAAGGGGGGATGAGGAGGAGAGGGGACGGGGGAGATAGAGTGAATAAAGTTTATAGTGTAATAAAAAGAATATGAATACTAACATAAAAAGGCAAGAAAATATGAAGTAGAAAATGCAGGACAAGTGTTGAGGGTATCTAATTTACAACTTATGTACAGTAATAGTATCTGTTTTCCTGAGGTGTGTGTTTCTAAATTACCCACAATCCCAATCCCACTTTCCTAGTGCATGATGAGTTTCGCACAGCCTCTGTAGAGGGCCCATTCCACGGCGTTGACCTGGAGGACTGCGGCTACAACATCCCCCAGACGGACGAGTCCACCCTTATGACCATCGCCTACATCATGGCGGGAATCTGCGCTCTCTTCATGCTGCCGCTGTGTCTCATGGTGTGCCAGTGGCGCTTCGCCCGCTGCCTCCACCCACACGGGGACTTCGCTGACGACATATCGCTCCTAAAGTGAAGAGGGGACAACAAGGGTCATAGAGACCCACAGTTGAAACACAGGACAGATATGGACTGTGGTAAAAGGGGTGTACTGTATTATGTTACAAAATGTTGGTGCTGTTGAAGGAGAGCTTTGAAATGGTTTTTCAGGAATATAATATATACAGTATAGAAAATGCTGACTTCCGGCATGTGAGGATAACTAGAGCCATTACTAACCTGAAGGACAAACAAGGACGTCATCAGCGTCAACTTCGTCGGTTTACGCTACCTATGCAGATCAGTATGGTTAAGGGAACAGAAGTTGGAAAATAAAGTCAAATATGAAACACAAAATCATGTCTTTACTATAGATAGTGTATAAATAGACAACAGAGAAAGATTGGATTTGGAATTTTGAAAGATTTGTCTCTTAATATTGCCGACAGACTCCAGAGTGATTTGGGATTTGGGGAAAATTTCAAGAGCAAACACTAAATTAGGATCTGAGGACAAGATGTGAAACCATCATGTTGTCGGATGTGTTTTGCTATGGTATGATTTGAACATATGAGCGTGTGGTTACATGCGTGCGTTTATAGACCTATTGTTTGTGGCTTGTGAGTGAATGAAACAAGTTGATATGTGTGAGCATGCCTGTATGTGTGCACAGCTGTACTGTAAGTGAAGAGTATACCGAAAGACAAAATGATACTTATGAAGATGAAACATGATAGTAGCATCTACAAAATTACACTGTTTGGCAAATGCCAGCAAAAAAAAAATCTGCAATGCAAATCAAGCAAAAAGAGGCTAATTTGATGAAATATCAGATTGTAACAGCATTTACAGTAAAAAGTCAGTTTTGCTTAGTGTGAGACTGAGATTACTGAACACAGTCAATATCAGATGTCACTTTTTCTTCTTATATTGATAACATAAATCCATTGTACAGGAAATGTGTGCAATCCAGATCTTCTTTTTGCAAAAACACACACACACACACACACACACACACACACACAAACACACACACATAATACACATTGCTTATCCTACTGCTGCACCATCTGAAGATTTGCACATGTGACAGCACATTACATGTTAACAAACCAAGACTTAATAGGGCTTCTTTCACAGACACAGAAACAGCCTAACTTACCACATCTTTCAATGGGGACCATAGAAGCTTGGACAAGGAAACCAGCCCAAAGTATGTTATACACTAAAGAACACTATGTATGTCAACAAGGGACAGTTTGTATCGTCTCTCAGCAAGCTGTAAATAAATAAACTCAGAACTGTATATTTATCTGTCAGGCGCTGGCAGCACTGTTGAACCAATAAAGTACTTATTGTAACTGTAAAATGTGATTTTCATTTCTTGGCACAAAACATTACCCACTAATATTAAATCACACACTTGTATATTTAAATTTGCACATGAAATATACAAGGATACAGTGTCTTCTCTCACAAATTTCATGTAATACTGAGAAATTATTCTAGTACTCAAACTAAACTAAACAATCTCCTCCTACTACTACTACTACTACTGTTTACTTTTTTTCCCTTCTTTATATTGGCAAACCTATTTGGTGGGCTGGTCAACTTTAGTAACTTTCTTTTGTTAAGAGGCCAATATTGACCATTTAAATGTTCATATGCCTTCATATGTGTATATGCATAACTACTTTAAATCCCTGAAATGTTTGAAAAAAATGCAAAAAATAGGATCAACATTTTTTTTTTTTTAAATTTTGTTTTATGTTTTCTTTGAGTGGTTCACATTTCCAGAAATAGATGAGTGGAGCTGAGAGAGAGAAAGAAGAAGAAAAGAAGAGTGATTAAGAGTAAATCAAATAAAATACTGTAAGATAATATTACAGTACATGTCCATGTGGTTTATCCTATGATGCTATTCCGTAAAAAAAATGTAGAGTAATTGTTCTTCTGTTGGCCTAATATTCAGGTGAGAATATTGAAGATATTTACTTGTTGCCTTGTTGTTGATATGACTGCTCAGTTAGAGTAGCACATATTATTGGTCTGGATTTAAATGTAGATTTTGTCATCTAAACATTAAGGCTGTGAACTCTACTATAGCACAGTGGTTAAACCGTGTTGTGATATCCTGCTCCCTTTGTTTATTTTGTAGATTTTTCTTGCTTTTGAAATGCCGGGGGTGGGGCTTATATACGCGTCGCTCCTGATTGGGTAACACCTCTGTACCAAACACTGAGCATGTGCAACAACTGTATGACGTAGAGCGTGTGGGGTTGTGGTTTGTGGTTGTTGGGAAATGAGGTGACAAGCTTAACGTTACTCATAAATGTCACAAGGAACAGGTGAGGAGAAAGAATTCAGTTGAAAGGTAAGATATAACTGTATTTTTGCTATAAAACGTCATGGGTGTGGGTTCGTACCATCTTATTTCTCACGAGACCAGCAATCTCCATAGTTAGCGTCAGGAGACTTGCTATTTTACTAGCTATGACAACAACAACGCTTCAGGTGAAACTCGAGTTCCACTTCGGTTTTTTTTTTCCCCCGTTGTTTTTAGTTTATACTGGTTTATTAATTTGATCGTGGCTGTATTCCAGTTTCACACTCGCAGCTCATTACTACCCTAAGCTAGCTGCCCAAGTTGCTAGCCGACATACTGGCTAACGTTAGATAAAAACTTAGCAATCAGCAGAACTGAGAGTTAGCTAACATTAGCTGAGGAAGCTAACGCGTTTGATCGGAGTAAAGATAAAAATCCTGGTCTAGCACACACGAAGTGGGTTCACCGCGTGTCACTGAACATATGCAGCTGCATGTCAATAGTGTCTGAGCTGAGTGTTTGTTTCTAACGTTGAAGAGCATGTGTTGATAACACTTCATCTAACGTTATCTGTGTCTGAAATGGACATGTTACATATTCCTTAAAATGTGTTCAGAGACAGATATTCGGCAACAACGCAGCAATATTTACGAAGTAAACGAATTGTTTTATGTTATGGCGTTGTTTTGATAACACAATTTACCATGTTTCTATGGAAATGAAGATGATTTCTTCAACAGGTCACTACCTCGAAGTCTGATGTTTAATTTTAGCTATTGACTTTGGGTGTGGCAGAGTGGTGACATATTGATGACCTAGTAATCTTGCTGACTGGAGTCGTATTTATGTGGTTACATACACTTGAATACCACATAATATAGTTCCCCAAAAGAGTGTCTATCTCACACCTAGTACTACACGTGACCAAAGCTGGATTCCCAACTGGCCAGAGAGGGCAACTGAATTGGGGACTCTCAGATTTACATGTGGCATGTCCCAAGATAAATCTTTGTTTGATTACATTACCCTACACAAAATCTGGGGCCAGGTAGTTTTCCACAACAGGTGTACAGGTTGGTTTCTGGGTGTCTGAAAAAATATGAATCTGGCATGTATAATCTGCTGTGTGCATGAGGCTTGGGAGTGACAGGATACATACACCACCAAACAGGTTAAACCAGCCATGGTTTTTTATTAATTATATTTTAATGTTTATGTGTTTATTTTCCATTGGCTAATGCAGCTGAAGTGTACTACGTGAAAGTTTTTCCACCTTTTCATGTCAAAACAATGTTTCACTTCTGATAGGAGGTATTTGTTTATGTTCTGTTATTTAACTTACTATCCTGCCAGTGCTAACAGAGAGGCATTCATATGGAAAAGCATCTTTACAGTAGTCAAGTTGTAGAACTTTGATTTAAACACAGTGGTTAATCAAATGTGCTGTTGCCGCAGCTCTCTGAACTGGCATCTAGTTAGTGTGATGCTGTGAATCTAATAAGTGGCTTCTGAATACAGCACACCATTGATAAGCAACCAGCCACTCGTTCTCAGATTGTCCTCACTACTAACAAGACCTTCTTTTCTGCCTGTCGTTGTCTCACGTCCAGGTTGCTGTTCAGATGAAGAGGACCTGCCTGGTTGACCCTGTGTGTCACCCCCTGTTGCTATGGCAACGTCCTATTTTCCCACATTCCTCCTCCTCCTCTTTCTGTCCTCCTTCACCCTCTTGCTGGTGACCCTCCTGCCCTCTGTTGTCCCATCGATTCCCTTTCGTTCCTCCTCTCCTCCCTCACCTTGGCCGCCACGTTCATGCGGACCAGGTCAGTCCTGGGCTGTACAGCTCCATGCTGGCCCGCATCATGAGGAGGAAGATGGTGAACAGCGCTCTGTTCTCTTGGATACTATAGCCAATAGGGTACGATACTACATTAACACTTACATTTTAATCTTTATATAGGGTGTCACCTATTTTAACAAAGCTCTGGGACTAATTCCTTTCTTCTGACATTTTCAAAATAAAACTTAGGGCTTCAATGTTTATGTAATCATTACTGACTGAGACTGTGGTTTGTTGGAAAAGTGCATTTGGTATTGCCTTGTTTCTTACTGCATAATTTTAGTTTTTACAGATGTTTTTAAAAACACAGCTTTTAGTTATTTTTAAAAGGAGATTCTTTCCTTACTAACACTGCTGTAGCTTTTAAATATAGTGTAAGCTTTAGCTTTATGCATTATGTTTATATGCAGTTTTCTGCAACAACTGCAACATGTCTCATCTGATTTCTATTAAAGTTGCCTTGGTTTTGGGGAAAAACACATAAGCCCATTTTTAGAAGTATTTTTTTCAGTTTTTATTTGTATTTTTCATCGGTATTCTCTCCATCCTAGGTAGCAGAGCAGGCTGGGCTGCAGAACCAGGGCCAGATTGGACAGCTGGAAGGCCATTACTTGCTGTGCTCTGAAAATCCCAATGCTGGATCTGTGGGACATAGAAAAAGTGTCCAGCCTGGGGATGTCCTGGCAGCCCACCCTCATGTCCTGTGGTATTCCCAGGAGAAAGTGCTCAGCCGCTCAAAGAGATCGATGGCCTTCAATGATCCCCAATACCCTAAACAGTGGCATCTGGTGAGGATGTGTATCTTTGTTCTCTTGCTCACTCAGTTTTTATCTAGTGGTAAGAGATGAATAAAGAGCTGTATAATTTTCAATATAATCAGTGTGCATTTGTTTGACACAGAGCCATTTTGCTTGTGGTCTCAGTGCCTTGCAGAGACAAAGTTAAAGAATAGTCACAAACTAAAAAAACTATCTAGCCAAGGTATTCAAACATTTACCAACACATGTAAGGTGTGATGCTCATTTACTAAGGAACAAATAACACATAAGACTATTTTAACCGCTCAGTGAGAATGTAACGTTGATCTCTTCTGTGATTACTGTTTTTCCTTTTGGTTACACACAGAATCATGGGTGGCATTAAGGGGTAGGGTGAAATGGGAATGTACATGTTTGAATTGTACCAATTAGTCACTGTTTTTTCAGCCAATGCCAGACACGCAGGAGCATGATCAGCATAACCTGCCAGACAGCTTCTATTGAAAAGTAATATTTTTGTCTCAAGTGAGGCTGAGGTTCTGTTGGCAAAGCATAAATGTGACACGAATGTGGATGTCTGCCTTTGAAAATTGAATTTATATTTGTGGATATATTTGTAGTCTGGTAACAATGTTTTCCGCACATAATGTTGTACAGTTTTATTTACGTAACTGATAAGGTCGCATTCAGTTAGATTTGGTTACATTTACATGTGACAATAATGCCCCTGCTACTAAATCAGTGCTTACAATGACCTCAGGAAATTGCTAAATTCTCCATAATAATCATGTTTACATGATTTTAAAAAAAAGTCAATGAAAAGTCATCAGTGTGGTTATTTTGCAAGAAACCATTGTGGATGATCCTGGCACTCTAGAAGCTGCAGGTAGTACATACAGATCTATACTTATGCCTTTAAATGGTTGTAGATCAGTTTGATCAACTACAGGTGAAGGCACGGTCTAAAAGTAGTTACTGCTAACCATTATTATTCTTGAGCATAGTACAGACTACTTTACCTTGACCTGCCCTTTTCAAACCTGTTCCTATTCTCCTCCTCCTCTTTACATTACCTCAACATTTCCTTATTTTTCTTGTTCTTGCAGCATAATGACATCAACAAGGGAATGGATATCAACTTGACAGGGGTATGGGAGCTCAACATAACTGGCCGAGGAGTCACAGTTGTCGTGGTAGATGATGGGGTGGAACATACGCATCAGGACATTGAGCCCAACTATGTAAGTCAGCACTATCAGATCTATGCTTACCCATCCACTGCATTTTGCTGTCATGGCTGAATTGTTTTGAAAAAGTATAAAAGGCCTAATCATAAAGGAAAGAAACAGTTTAGATGTTCACCAGGGAGACTGTGCTCTCTACTTTTTGTCCTTCTGCAAGTTGATTTTGATGCCTCAGAGCCAGAGGCGATATGCTTTCGGGTTGTCCGTCTCATTCTCGTGAACATGATATCCCAGTAATGCTTTGAGGGAGTTTCTTCCCATTTGTCAAAAGCATTCGTTTGGACTCAAGGGTGAACTGGTTAGATTTTGGTGGTCAAAGGTCACGGTGGCCTCACAAAACACAGTTTTGGCCACAACTCACAAATTCATACACTAATTATTCACAATTTAACACAAATGTCTAACTGCATGAAACGATGAAGTGATGACATTTTATATCCAAAAGGTCAACTTCACTGTGACATCATAATGTTCTAAAAAAAACATTTCTGGCCATTATTCAATGCTGTAAGCCAGGAAGGGGAGATGGCCATATTCCCTGAAACATGGCTGGTTGGCGAAGGCATACAACTTCCAGGTTGTAATTCTAGTAACATTATAGTCAAAGTGTAGTTACTTGCAATCCAGAGTAAAAGTATCCACTCTGGAAAAAATGCTGTACCTACCTTTACTGTAAGGAGCTGTGTGCTTGCATCAGCAGAGAAAAGTTCTATATTAAAGAGAATGTCACCCATTAAACAGGATGCAAGGTGTCACACCGTATACACAATTTAAAGTTTATAGCAGGAACAACAGAGAGATGAGAGGTAGTAATGAGCTCAGTGGAAATGTTGTGGGAATTTTTAGTTTTGATGATGTCTGTGAAAGTAGTTTTGCTGATTGTGCACCTAGTCTAAATAGAATCAAAACATTTCTAGTACAACCTGTTTTTATTTTCTCAGCTTCAAAATGAAGTTGAGCTACTAGGTTTGTTGTTGTTGTTGTTTTTTAACAAAAGAACCAGAAAAGCAATGATGTTGCAAAAAGTGGAGACATTCTTTCATTAAAACAATTGTGGCTTTTTCAAGTACTAGGATTTTATCTGTTATTCTTGGTATTAAATCAGTGAAGCTTGCTTTTACTTTTTCTATAAACCACATACTCACAATGATTTTGTGTTCCTCTCCAGAGTCCAGAGGGCAGTTACGACCTGAATTCCAATGACCCCGACCCCATGCCTCACCCTGACGTCTACAGCGACAACCACCATGGGACTCGATGTGCTGGAGAGATCGCAGCCGTTCCCAACAACAGCTTCTGTGCCGTGGGGGTGGCCTATGGCAGCAAAGTGGCAGGTACAGACAGGAGAATTGAATTCGGCATTGCTACTCTAAACTCGGAGCCAGTCCAAGACACCAAGAAACTTGGTCCTAGAGTCATGAACTTCTGACTTAGAGGCTGACAGTATTGTTAAATATATGTGGTGAAACACATGCTTGTTCTCTCATCAGGTATCAGAGTCCTGGACGGCCCGCTGACAGACAGCCTGGAGGCCATAGCCTTCAACAAGCACTACCAGGTCAATGACATCTACAGCTGCAGGTAACAAACACATCTCTTTCTGGTTCTGTTAGGTATTTCCATTAGGAAAGTGGATTTTATAAACAATAAAGTATCATTCTTTGACACCTTATTTGCAATTTAATGTCTGTATTTTTTAAATGTAATTTAGTGCAATATGTTACTGTGCCTTTGAGAAAGTCTTGTTTAGATTCTGATTGTTGTTTCCTCCAGCTGGGGTCCCGATGATGATGGACACACTGTTGATGGACCTCATCCCCTGGGCAAGGTAAGACAGACTGTTTGTGTGCAGTGTTCTTTTTGTCCTGCAGAGGGCAGCAGATTGCAACACAGCAGATACAGAGGAGAAGACTAGTAAAAAAGCTTTCACTTATTTGGTTTTTCTCTGGTTCTTGATTATATAATGTATAACCTTCCTTCTTTTTATCATGGCATGAAATTTTTCTCCTCCACAGGCAGCACTGCAGCACGGGGTGATTGCAGGCAGACGAGGCTTTGGCAGCATCTTTGTGGTTGCCAGTGGCAATGGAGGTCAGTTCGACGACAACTGTAATTATGATGGCTACGCCAACTCAATCTACACCATCACAATCGGTAAGACACGCAGACTGGCGGGTGTGTGAGTGTGTGCATCTGTATGCTTTTTTTGTGTTTTGGGTGCGAACATATGCACATAAATAATCACTTTGTGTGTTTCTGTGTGTGTGTGTTGCAGGAGCAGTCGATGAGAAAGGCAGGATGCCCTTCTATGCTGAGGAGTGTGCGGCCATGCTAGCTGTTACTTTCAGCAGCGGGAAGGACCATGCGAGGAGCATTGTAGGTCTCACTGGAACACACATGCACACATAAACACTTACACACGTCACACAAATGATGACTAGACTCAAAGAATGCATGAATGGTGGCACCAGGAACAACAGCAGAGCAGGAAGTCAGTGATGAGTTACCCTAAACTGGAAGAAGGCTTGGATAGATGATGTTATCATGTAACATTCTCTGGAGTAGGTCAAGTCATAGTGAATAAGACTTTCAGACCTTACCAAGCAACTGGACTGAGGGCACCTGAAAAGAGTCTTAGTCTGACTGGTAAACCAGTTTGTGGTGTGTACACTAGGCAGACAAACCACAGTATTTTGTGTTAGTACTGTAGCTATGTGATTTTAGCTTTAATTAAAAATCTAGACTTAGTTGAAATTGAGCCGTCCAATGCGAAAGCAAAAAACTCTGAATTCTCCTTCTGCTTGGACTGTGTCTTGAAGCCTCCAGATACCATATTCCACAACATGACATTAAAAACCGCACATCTAAATTGCTCTGTGTGGGACCTGAAGTGTTCTGCAAGCTTCAATTTTAGTGAAGGTGACAACTGTTTAAAAGTTGTGAGAGAACAGCTCCACATCAGGGAGACTATTTTCATCTGAAAACAATGACGGACGATGACAGGAGTAAGGGCCCATTAAAAACTACTGACCTCTATTTGCTGCTGTTTGTGGCTGTCACCATGGGAACAAAGTTTGGACCGGGGATGTCATCGCCAGGGGGAGAAGAGCTTAGCCAGGATTGGGCTCTCTCTGGAGAAGACTGATCCACCACTGACCACAGTATAGTCACAGGCCAAGTGTTTACCACACACTGCCCATTTGTGTATTATTCTGTAGAAGCCATTTAAAGTCCACCAAGAACAGCTGCTGTCACAAATCCATTGGATCACAGAGTTCTGAGTCTGAGAGAAAATCATGAGAAATCCACTGATCACTTTTGAATATTTGATGACAGTTTGTGCATTTGACTTTCAAAACGTTCCTGTCAAGCTTTTCTGCTGAACGACTGAGGTAATATCTAGGTGCTGATGCATGAAAGATTACTGTATTATGTAAGTAATAGCTGGAGCTTGTACATGGTCACCACATAAACTGCTTCTCTGGAAGAACATGGCTGTCCCTTGAAACCTTCCACATAGCTGGAACAGCTGTTGGAAAAGGCCCACATGCCGCCTCCATGTAAACACACAGGGCTGGGAATTCCTCAGCCCACATCGCTGTGGTCCTTCTGTAAGGCAAGCTGTCACTAATGTGTGCACCAGCGGGTGGTGTACGCCCGGAAAACATATGTGGCTTGCTTGCAGTTGTGGGCCTTGCATATAGTGATTTGCATGTGTTCCACTAGATCCTACACATATACGGATGATAGAAGAAGTTATGAAACAATATTAAACAATATTAAGAGTTCATCTTCTCTTGCCATGTCTGCTCATAAACTTAATCCTCTCTATAAATCCATCCCCTCCTACCTCCTTTTTGGTCAACTGCTGACTGACAGGATTTTAAACTATGCTGCATTACCATTCTCTTTGTATTGACATTTTTATTTCCTAATCTTTTTAACAGTTTTCTCTTCTTCTTTTACTTCCTTTCATCTTCCTAAAGCTGAACCTTCCCAGGGCTTTAAATTGTTGAACTCTGGCCACCCGCAATAAATATGTCGTTTTGTGACACTGGTGCCTGGGTAAAGTGTTGGTTTAGTCGACTGAGCCTCCTTGCTCATGACTTAGATCATTTGTTTTGGGTATACCCTATAAGGGGTTTGTTTGTGCCCATCTCTTAATGTATAGCTAAATATGTAAGTGCCGTTTGATTGTAGTTTATGTTTGGCCACTCACCAGAGCTATTACCAGCTTGGCACTGTTTGCACATGAACTTCAGCCCATCTGTCTGTCTCTGCAGGTGACGTCAGACTGGTCCATGCGACAGGGGACGGGCTGTACGGAGGGCCACACCGGCACATCTGCTGCAGCTCCCCTGGCGGCAGGAATGGTGGCCCTTATGCTGCAGGTCCGCCCCTGCCTCAGCTGGAGGGATGTCCAGCACATCATCACCTTCACCGCCACCGAGGTAGGTCTGATGAAATTTCCTGCTGCACCAGTCATTACTGTAAACATGCATTTGTAAATATTTCATTTGACTCGATATTTGTATCAGAACCTTTCAGGAAAACCCCACCTTTAGGTACTGTGATCTGATCATACGTGGCAAATTCCTCAGAATGAACACTTTGGCATAACAGAGAGTCATCACTTATGGCAGTGCTGCTGTTTTTTTTTTTAAAAACTGCATCTGAACTTGATTGTTTTAGTCATATTTTTTTGTTTTGTTCTGGCCATCAAAGTCCTGTCCAGAAAAGTTTGGCATAACATTATATAAAAATAATCTTATAAAACAAATATATCTTACCTCAGCCACTTATGGAGGTGGGGTTCACTGGTGTTCCTAGATGTTTTAGTGCACTACTACTACTACTTGTTAGAGCTAGTTAGGTCAGACCACAGCAGTTCACAAGGTGACACAAAATTAGATGCTTTGTCTAGTATGGTAATGTAATATAATATTTAATGGCTTAAACCAGTGGTTCTCAAACTTTTTCTGTCATTCCCCCCTTTGAGAATCGTTGGCTTAAACTAACAGTTGTTTTCAACACGGATAAATATTATGATAATTATTTGATTAACTGTTGAATTGTCAATAAAGTATCAGAGGTGATGTCCTCAAATTGCTTGGTTTGTCCAAAAGCAAAATATGTTCAATTTACAGTGAAATAAAATGGAGAAAAGCAGTAAATCCTCACATTTAAGAAGCTGGGAACCTAAAATGTTTTGGGCACTTTTGCTGGATAAATTACTGAATTTATAATCAATTATCAAATGTCTTTTCGTTTTTGTTTTTTTTTTTTTTGACAGTCCACTACTGAATGAAATGACAAATGTTTTCACCACTGATACCATCATTGTGTAATTGTTCAGTGTATAACAGTAGATCCACCTACATCATTTAGTTCAATAGAGCACTGATAACACGATAACAGCAAAACAGACTGAGGAATAGTTTTACATTTTTGGGAAATTTGTTTTCTTTCCAACAGATGAGGAAATCGATACGACCTTTGCATCTGTCCATTAAATATGGAGCTACAGCAGCTGGTTAGCTTAGCTTAGACTAGAAACGGGCGGAAACAAATACACCCAACACCACCACTTTCATCCCCTCTAATTTTCTCTGTTCCTTTAAAATGTGGGTTATTGTGGCTTTTATCTCGGCTCTCAGTGGAGAAGATGGTATCTATATCGTTTGTTTGTGAATTTATATTGCTGCATACGAGCAGAAAGTAAACTTGCCTGTGTGTTCTCTGTATTTGTTTTAACAGTGCGACAGCAGTGCAGACTGGAGGGTGAATGGAGCTGGTTTCCATCACAGCCACCAGCACGGCTTTGGTCTGCTCAACGCATGGAGGCTCGTCAATGCTGCCAGTGTACATGCATACATTTATACATCGTTAGGCCTGCAACATCACTATTAATTAATGTCTGGGAAGTTATAAACATGTTTTATTTTCTTTTTAATTCACACAAAACAATTTAACACAAAAGCTCAAAGTTTTCTCTGTTTCACAGGTGTGGGAGCCGGTGCCGTTCCTCGTGTCCTATCAGAGCACAGTCATTAAAGAGGAAGCGCCCATCGTGACCTATCCGGACGAGCTGATTCGTACCTGGAACGGTAACTCTTTCTGCTTGTCTGCTCCCCTCTCGCTCTCTCAGCTCGGTATTGGACAGTTGCTTGTCGAGTTTACACACTGCTCCATAGCTGACTCCCTGCCTCCCTCCCTGCCTGCTCCTCAGTCAGTCTCCCTGTCCATATTAGGTAAAGTTCTCTTGTTTGTGAGTTCCTGTGTCCACATTGAAATAGTGGGTGAGATTTTTCCAGATTGCTGCTTTTTCTTTTTTCTCCTTTTTTCTTCATTTTTTTTCCCCCCTTAATCTGTCTCTGCATTTTACAACTCCTCTCTGTACGTTTTGTTCCTTCTTCACTTCCCACCACTATGATTCTCTCATACTCAGCTGTCTGTGTATGTGATCCGTCTCTTTTTCTCTCTCGAACGCAGTTTTTCACATATGCTCACGGTGACCTCATTCTAGCAGAAACATTTCCTTCTCCCTCGTCTCTTTTCCTCTCCTCCCTCGATTGGTATCTTCCCTCTTTATGGCCTCGTCCCAGTCAAGAGCCTTGCCAGAGACCAGTGTGTGTGTGTGTGTGTGTCTGTCGGTGCGTCTGTGCGTCTGTGCGTCTGTGCGTGTGTGTGTGTGTGTGTGTGTGTGTGTGTGTGTGTGTGTGTGTGTGTGTGTGTGTGTGTGTGTGTGTGTGTGTGTGTAGTCTCATGTAGCTGGAGTTTCTTGAGGACAAAGCAAAGAGTTGCTGATGGTTACAGAGCAGACTGGGCTTAATTTCAAAAAGAAATTGAGTCACATTAAACTCCTGTAACACACATTTTCTTCTTTAACCCTCTGTTGAATCAGTCTTGGTCAAATCCCTGACAGGCTGTTTGCCACTGACAGTGTTTAGGTCTGTCTGTCACATTACTTAGCAATGTTTGTTGTCCTAGTTTCTATGTGTTTTGGCTGCCTTATTGGCTAATGCCGTGTCCCTTAAGTATTTTAGATTGCTGGCTTCCCGTGTGAACACCTCCACCACTAATGCGTGTTACTGTGTTTATGTACATGCACGCAGTGACTGGCTGTGACCTCATGATGGCCAGTCAGATTTCCACGGTGCTGTAGGTCGAGTTCAGGGGTCGTGGGTTGAGCTGTTTTATGAAAAAGCAGCAGTTGCACAAGTGTGTTTGAAAGTTTCTGAGTGAAAAGTAGAACACATGAGAGAGGGGAAAATGTACAACTACCATAAGCAGTACACCTCTCTCCCTGTTAACAAAGCATGTTTAATGTTCAGAATTTATTTTAGGGACCCACCTAGATAGATTGCCCCAATCATTTGCAAATACAGATCAGAATAACGGGTACAAATTCTAATGTTTTGCATGTGATCACCAAAGAGGAGGATCTTGCCCTATTAATTCAGGCGCTAGACAGATCAAGTAACACAATCTCATAAAACTATCACAGCCATTTTCAGGAGCTGTGATCGTGAGGTGTCAGCCATATTTGGACTAAAAGTTTTTTTGGCAGCTGTGAGACCCCCTGGCATTAGTAACCGGGGTATATAGAAAACTATGTGGCAGTACTTAAAATGAATAAGCTGGAGGTTGGGGAGGAGCAGATGGTATTTTCCCACACATTGCCCCAAGATATGTCTTCATCCTTTCATCTCCGAGCATTGACATGCCCTTCTGTTGCCTGGACCATAGTTTAACCAAACTTTGTGTTGGGAGGGATTTATCAGGTGGATATAGACTCTCTTTAAAAAGTCTGTATAGTAATGCTGTTGAAATCGAATTGAATACACTCCATCTTCTCCACTGAGTTCACCCGCCATCCTCCCTTTCCTTCACTTGTCTCCATCGCCTCACCACCCCGCCCTCTGTCTTACTTTATTTGTGTCCCCTGACTCTCTGTCTCTCCTTCCACACCTCTGTTTACACTCCTCGCTCCCTTTGCGTCCCTCCCTGCCCCAAGGATGTGTTCAGCCCTACATGGTCAGAGAGCACCATGGCTCATTAGTAGTCAGAACCCAGGAAATGCCTAGAAATTACCAGACACCCGCAGTGGGAGGCCGGGAGGTGGTCAGGAAGATGATTGATAACACTTTCATGGAGAGAAGGTGGAGGGGAGACACTCAAGAGTCTGATGGAAGATTGAATTTAAAAAGAATTAGTTCCAGTTTTAATAAGATTTTCTCTTAGTTTACCAGTGTGGCAGGCTCAAAGCTTCATGCTTTTCACCCCATCACATCAGGTGTGATATGCAGTAAAAGCCAGTAATGCGATAATACGAAACATTGACTTTAAAAATATGTTAATGTAATAAAGTTTTTATTGTAATACAATCTATCACATTAGCGCATTAAATAGCCATTCTTACTTTAAAAAGGGGTGTATATAATTCATGTGCAAGAGGAGAATAACGAGCAAAATAAAGTTATGTTACATTACTCACTAATATTATTACAGATTCTGCTTGAAATATATTTAATGTAATGTGATAGTATTTAACTTTATTTAACCAGGAAAGTTCTTTTAATAGGATTAAACATTGGTTTTGCAGAAGTGTCTTGTCAAAGATAGCAGAAAACTAAAAAATTATAATTACAATTTTAATCTAACAAGTGATTTTTTTTAATATAGTGTGACATGCTTGTATCTTTTTGACTCATTCAAAAGGGTTTGCTTTCTTAATTTTTAAATTTTTTTAACATATTTATTCATAGAGTCCACAGCCCTGCTCTCAGCTCATTGAGGCTCTACTGTTCAGTGGTTCTTCATGCTAAATGCTAATGCCAGCATGCTAATATGCACACAGTAACAATGCTATGCTACTAGCATGCATGTCAAAAAAAATTTTAAACTATTTAATGATGGTCAAATTTTCCCACTTACAGTACCGTATCAATCCAGGACACACAAACACACGTACACAAACACACACACACACACACACACACACACACACACACACACTGAGCTGCTCTCTCCTCTCCCTCAGTCTCTGCTGCCGACCTGAGACAGTCTGGAATGGAGACACTGGAGCACGTGGCCATTACTGTGACGTTAACCCACCCTTGCCGTGGCAGCGTGGAGATTGTGTTGATCTGCCCCAGCGGTATGATGTCAATCATCGGGGCACGGCGTGTTATTGACAGGTGCGCACGCACACATACACACTTACACGCACACATAGATGTCTGTTCTGGTATCATGTTGAATACAGTAAAACAGGACAACAGAGTGTATTGAAGTGATTTGGAAATGCTCTTAAAATGATAATAGAGGGAGCAGTGATCATACTGGAGGTAGGATTATTCATCTTAAAAATTACATATAGCTCGTGTTAAATTGTCTTCATTGTCAAATGTCATATGAATATTTTTGATCTGATGATGTGTGTATTTTTGTGCATACAGAGACCCTGCAGGCTACCAGGACTGGACTTTCTCTACTGTGCGCTGCTGGGGAGAGAGAGCTGAAGGCCAGTACACCCTCAAGATATCTGACCACAGTAAGACGCTGCTACACACCCACACACCGATACACATGACAAGTACCGTGAAGTGTCAGCAAAGGGATGGGAATGTCTTTCCGAGAGTCAGAAACACAAACACACACATTTCTATGTCTTTTATGGTAGTCGTTGTTTGGGTTTTTGCTGCTTCCTTGTGACCTCATGTACTTCGCCTGCCCACGCTGACTCTTCTCTGTGATCCTGCAGAAGAGCCATCATATATGAAGTGTGCAGCTGTGGGAGTGTTGAAGCAGTGGAAACTGTCCCTGTATGGCTCCTCTATGACCTTCAGTGAGGTCAAGGAGAGACAGAGGTAAGACCTCATTCTCTTTTTTTTTTTGGTTCTCTTCCTGGTGGTCCTGTTTTTACCTGAACTGTCTCTGTTTTCATTCCCATTCATAATTATTTGTTTCCACTATTTTTTATTTTAGTATCTTTAACAATGAACTTATTAGTTTCTCGTATTTAAATATTAAAAATACTTGTAACCTCAGTTTTGCCAACTTAGAATATATTCTGAATGCTGATTGGCTGTGCATTGATTGACAGGCTGGTGGAGGAGGCTATGAGTGGCAAATATCTGGACAGCAGCTTCTCTCTGCCCTGCCCTCCAGGCCTGGACATCCCTCCTGAGATCGTCAACCCCTTCACCTCCAATAACCTCAAGGTAAACTCGGCAGCACACACCACTTATTTACAATGTTGATGTCTTAGTGTCCCTCTGTCTTTATTAGCCTTTTGTGTTGTCTGAGCCATCTCTACTTGACAGGAGGTTACAACTGTGTTCCTTTCCCTCTAGAAAATATTACTTTACTGCACATGTTCCAACTTTCATGGTTGTTTTTCCCTCCTCCCCTGCAGTTCCTGCTGTTACTTGGCTGCTTTGCTCTCTTTTGGTCTCTCTACTACATGCTGGAGGTCACGCTGGCCCACCTGGACCTCAGGGTCCTTGTCTGCCTGCGCAGGAGATGGGGACGTCACAGGGCCAGGAGAGGGCGCCGAGGGAGAGGAGTGGAGGATGCAGCGGTAGAAGAGGACGGGGAGGAAGAGGAAGTGGACTCAGGGGTGGAGTTGCATGCAGTGCTGGACTCGGAGGCCAAAGCACCGTTTCTCAGTGGAGAGCGGCTGGTAACATAGCACTGAGCCAGACGATGGGTCTAAAATGTCTCAGGCTTTGGCCCTCTCCTCTCCTCTCCACCCACCCTCCTACACTGCATCTGACACCTGTAGCTGTGGTGATGGCCTGCAGATGAACTTGACTGAAGAGTGGACTCTTTGTCCTTCTCTGCATTCCCCAACACGTGGCCTTGTATGAAAATCTATGTATAAGTGCTGTTACTGTGTGTGTGCGTGTGTGTGTGTGTTGTACACCTGTCCCTCTAACAAACGTCCTCATAAGGAAACAAAACTGATGACAATCTTCCAACATGAGGATATTTTGCCAGTCCTGGGGTTAAAGTCCCCATCAGAATTAAGTTTAAGTCAGAGAAAGTTTCAGGCATGAACTGGAGAGGGACCTGACCGGGTCCTAGTATAATTGCATGTTTGCATGTGTGAAAGGGTGTATACAGTCTGTCTGTATGTAAATATGCTCCTACAGAACAACTGAGTCTTTAAACCAAGAGAAAGATGAAAACATGATGTGCACTATAGAATGGTACAAAACTGCTGTATGTGTGACTGAGTGTGTGTGTGTGTGTGTGTGTGTGTGTTGTGTGTGTGTGTGTGTGTGTGTGTGTGTGTGTGTCCTGTGTGAGTGTGCCCTGTGTGTGTTGTGACATGAGTGGATGTGCTTGTAATATGCAAGGTCTTCCATGAAAAAGTGTCTTCAAATGTGAGGTTTCAAGAGTGTACTGTATTTTAAGAATAAGATTTATTTTCTGAGGTGATTTTTTTGATTTGTAATTCTGGGGTTATTATCTGAGGGGTTATCACCCAACTACTGAAAAAAACTTGAAGTGGGACTTTCAAGTGTAGGATTTGCAGATGTATTTTTTTTACAAAGTGTAATATATACACAATGTGTGCCTGCTATACAGATGTATACGAACTGTGTTTCGTGATTTGTACAAAGTGTTTTTAAGAATGTATTAAAGAGTTTAATTTTTTACTGTGAAGGAGTTCTTGGAGTGATGTTGGAAACTGTGTTTTGCTGTGCAAGTCACAGGTTATGTGAATGATAATTAAAGATTGTAGATGGAAATCAGTGAAACTCATCATTATAACAATTTGTTGACAATACTTACAGCTGAATGAAGATAGTGGTTTCTGTGTGCGATATAGCACTTAAATTGTCTGAGATGGTAGAACTGGAAAAATAATTATTTTAAATAAAAGAATGTCTAGCTATGCTAACAGCTTTGTCTGTATTGAGTTAAGCAAAATGCTAACATGCTGACATATAGCAGGCATATTGCGGTTTGTGTGGTACAGGAAGAAATTCATCAAAGATGGTAAAAGTGGGAAAAACAAATCCATAAATAATTTAAATCCAAGCAAGGATTTGTATGAGACAAAATCTTGCAATGCAAGATTAAGGGGCTCAAGTTTGTAATATGTGTCTTTGTTAACAATTATGTCTCAACTACCTGCAGTGATGTCCATCACACTTATGGTTTTGAATCATAGTCGTTTGTATTTCTATTTCCCTCATTGAAATTTTTCAAAACTGCATTTCATGTATTATTTCTACCCACCACTTATTTAATTGAAACTCTCCAGAGGTAAAAGATGGAAGCACATTTATTAAGTCTGTCTTCAAACAACACTCAATACCCAGAATCACAAAGTCAATTCAGAGATGTATTTCAAAGTCATTATTTAATAAGACAATGTACAAAAATATGGGCACTGATATGGCAGGCAGAGCATTGTGGGAAGTGGTGGAACAATATTGTAACAGTAAAATTAAGGAGTAGTTACTGGTATGCCACAGGTTGTGTCACCACTATAATTGAAAAGAATGTCCCTTCTGCAAATTACATACAAAAATCGATCTCCGAGTCAGAATCCAGAAGCAATAGCCTATTTGTAAAATTTAGGAAACCGGTGCCATGATTCAGATGTTTGGTACACAGAGATGAGACAGTGCTCAGTCATCTGTAATATCAATGCTGTTTCATATTAGGAAGGAACAACATGACTTTTGGAACATGTTCGTCTTTGTGTTTTTAACTCCAAGGCAATGAGTTGGTCATTTTTATGGTTATTTTTTTATCAGTTTTACTGGTCCTAACTGCAGTGGGAAGGACAAAGCATGGTGAGCTCTGCAACGGTCACCAGTGTAAGCATCTACATAAGGGTTCTTGGGGCAAGTGTCAAGACTAGAGAGGAGAGGGAACTTTTTAGAAAGATAATCATTTCTAAAGCAGAGAAGGTTTTACGATGAAAGGGGAGGCATTAGACGCTTACAGGCTCTTAGAGGGTGTCAGGGGCTGCAGAGGTTTTGGTATCTTGTGGCTCAGTGGTTTTACATGATCTGCCGGGGTCTTCCGTAGCTCATACCCTCCTGACTGGCTCCCTTATTGGAGCCCATCTGTAGGCCAATAACATTTTTGCCCGCCTTCATCTGCTCATCGCTGAAATCTCGCTTGTTCTCCTGTGCTTTCCTGCAACACATCATTGAAAATGTCACTAAGTAAGTAAAACTAAACTCATTCTAATGGGGGACAGTTAAATAAAGACATTTCCATTTCACATCTTTGACTTACTTGAAGAACCAGCTAGGGTCTCCTTTGTATGTGCCTTCATCCTTGGTAACAGCCAAGCTGCCCAGAGCCGACAGGGTCCTCTGCACCGCCGCCAGGTCCTTCCCTGTTCCAACACACATACAGTACATCATCAGTGTACTGTAACTAATGTAACTGACCGCCATCAGTTACATTATGATGTCTCCATACTTGTGCATTGTCATATACAAACATATGTGCTTAAAACGTAAAAGTTTTATCTTCTAGCTTTAAATATTTGCAGTAGCTGAGGAATCAGAATGAGTCTCTGACCTTCCCAGAGGTCCACGGTCTGGAACATGTCAGTCTTGATGACGCCATACTTCTCAGCAGCACTGAGGAACTGGGAGATCTGCTCCATCTGTTTGAAAGCCATGGGTGAGGTGTGGGCCTTCTTGACGGGACCGTCTCCAGTAGACAGACTGTTAATCAGCGTGATAAGGACCTGTAGGAAGACGAGATGGAGCGACAGACAGGAAGAAAGAAGAGTCACAAAAGATCCTTAATCTGAAAGCAAATTCTAGAAAATCAATTAACCAAACAGACTAAGTGTACTCACACATCCGTCTTTAAGCCAGGCCTGGAAGCCCATTTTGCCGGGTTCTGGATTCCCCACACTGGAGCCACACTGACGGGCAATCCACTCCACCAGGATCTGCTCCAGTTCAGGGTCATACTTGCTGTCAATTTTATCCTGAACCTGCCGGCTCATGCCGTAGGATGGACCTTTGTTAGCCATGCCGCCCTGAAAGGTGAGTGTGAAACAGTGGAAGAGGGGAGTGAAGATTGAAGTTGAAGAGGTGAAGAGATGGAGGGAGGGGAGGGACAAACAGTGGAGGTAGATGGGTGAGGAAGGAATAGAGGAAAACAATGAAAGAAGGAGACAGTCGAAGAAAAAATACATTAGGAAAAATTATCTCTGGAGAGACTGAAATCTGACTAAATGTGATGGTGAGCAGTTGGATTGTCACTGGTATCATCCTCATCTTCCATCTTGACAGTTTACAGCAACATAACAACATACAGATTTCATAAACTTACAGTTTTCTTGTGTAACATCTCCGTACAAACACCACTTAGTCCAAAACAATTCTTTTCTCATTGCAGTACAATTTGGACACATCCTCCAAACATGCATAGGTGTGTGAATAATTTAGATTAAGGCATATTTTACTTACAAACACAGATACTCCTTTCATGTATATACTGCATATGAAAAACGCCGAAGCAAACATTAACGACATGCATGTCAAAAGCGTGTATATAAGCGTAAATGCGCAGCGCTTCATTTGAATACCTGTCTCAGAACAGCGGCACTAACAGCATTGTGTCTCCTAATGCACACCATTTAGCCCAATCAGGACCTGTGTCTGAGGCAAAGTGGTGTACAATGGGAGCTTTATTTCAGCCAGATGGTTTTTTGCATATTTTCTCTTTTTATACACACACACACACACACACACACACACACACACACACACACTCTCTCTCTCCCCCTTTTGGTCTCTGTCAACACATACACATATCGCTGCCAGCATGTTTTTTTTTTTGTTTTTTTTTCTTTCTTTTGTTTTATGCTTCTGTATTGCCTTTGGGCCAACAGCCAAGTGCAAAACCCATGTCAAAGTGCTGTCTGCACCATCCAACCTTTGCTGCCATCTTGATGTCAGGTCACTTCAACTTCCTTTTCCTGGAGAGGTTCAAAGTTGAAATGTTAAAGGTTAAACCCAGGAGTTGACTGGAAGAAGCTCATCTCTGGCATAGGGCGGGGAGTCTTATTACAATGGGCAACAATAAACTTCTGTCTCACAACAATAAGCAGCGCTGTTTGAGTCTTTTTTTTTTTCCCAACTGGCTGTACTATTTATTCCATAGAGTGACAGAAAGTCAAGTTGGGCCAAGACTGGACTGATTTATGACTTTTTATGTTTCATGTAAATTTTTCTCATATGGTCTTTTTTACAAGCAACTAACATATAGATATTCCTTATTTTCTTCCTTCCTTTCCCTTTTTTCCTTAGTTCTTTCCACCTTTGTTCCCTTGCATCCTTCCCTCCTTTCTCCTTTGCACTCCTTTATTCTTCAACTGACTTAAAACTGAGAATGCAAAGGTTTCATCCAAACTTCAACTCCAGACTTAGATCTGCAACATGGCAGGGACACCAGGTGTAAATGCAATGCTGGCATATTCTCAACCTTTGAATTGGCGTGTCAAACTCGTTAGCTTATTTACACATCCAAGAAACATTATTTAGAGTTCATGTAGTGTTCACTATAATATTTCGCATTACATGTAGTCATTTGATCCAATGTTATAAAGAGATTGATTATAGATGCTCTCAGTGAGTACTCTAGGTAATTCAACTCTGGATACCCGAGTGCACTTTAATTCTTTTACATATATAGTTTAACCCAAAGTAAGTTAAGTAAGTTTTTAATGCAGGACCTAATTGTGGTGTTGTTTTACCTTTTGGTTCTGCTAAATAAAGTATTTGCATACTTGTTCCGCCACTGCAAATAGATGCATACTGTATGTCTGCATATTAGAGTCTGCATGCCAACGTCATTAATGGATTCCTGCCCAGAGTTGTCCGCAGAGTGTTACCACCAACTCTGTTTAATATTCTTTGCATTCCCTGTAGTCTTTTTCCAGACCGCAAGAAACCAAACACACATGCTGGGCTACACGCTCACTTATACTCTGCCCCAAGTTCAGATACTATATTTTATCTCGGTCTGTCTGCCCTTCCCTCTCGCTCTGGCAAACACACACACTCATACCCCTTGTTATTCCCACTGACATGCGTCATTATATAATCATTATTACAGAGTAATGTTTGTCTGGTATGCTGTTAACTTCTCTTTTTTTTCCATTGGCCTCCAGTTCTTAGCCTCATAAACTACTCTCTGGACCACAATTGCAAATGACACACACTACACTCTTTGTAGGGAAAGAAATAGAAGCTATGTTCACCACATTGTGCACTCAATGCCTTCTTGTGTCTTGTCCAGAGAAGAGAGGAGAGGAGAGAATTTTATTTCTCCCATAAGTTTTGTCCTGCATCAGTCTCTATGTGTGCATTGCATGACAACCAAACAAAGATCACAATATTTTTGGAGGTTAAATGAGTCTGTTTGGGTCTGGTCTCTATTTCTGGTATTTATGTGTCTCCAGGGACCTGCTGTTATGCTTGGGACCCAGTCCAGGTCCAATAGCTCAGGATTATCTGCTTAATAGCCTTCTGTGCTCTCTGTCTCTTCTCCTTAAATATTTAAGGTAGTTTTCACTTTACATATAATATAAAACACTCTATAATACTACATTTGCAATTTGCAACTGCAATTTTTCATAGCATTACGTCTACTGTTTCTGCACTATTCCTCCTGACTAGGACAATGATCACTAAAATGATACCATTAAAGATTCACCTTTAAATGTGATTGAACAATAAAATAAGAGGGAAAACATCAAACGTACAAAGAAAAAGAAAAGAATACAAAATTAAAAGGAAAATGTGGAAAAACCAAGACAAAAATAGGATAAAACCACAGATTTCAAGTAAAAGAAAGCCGATAATGCCTCCTCTCAAAAGTCCCAAAGTGCTGTATCCCACAAACATGACTTCATCACCTCCGTCCCTGCATCCATCCATCTCTCTCAGTTGTGTTTGTCCTCCTCTGTTTCTCTATTACCATGGTAAATCTGCCTAATGCCAGAACAGGAAACCAGTGTGAGGGCTGTGGCAACTGTGGCAGCCTGAGGGGATGTGGCGTCATGCGGCCTTGCCTGCTCTACAGTTAATCAGCAAACCACCATATAATGATTTGGTATGAATGCAGATGCTGCAGACTTAGTCACTATGAATAATTTTGTTCGTCATTATAAGTTTATTAGAGGTTGGGGTTAGGAATAAAGGAGATAAAGCTTGGTTAGATTGAACATCTTACTGAAGCTAAGCAGCGTTGATGTCAGTTGAGTCATCTGGCTGAAGGACGTTCTCCCTGCTCGCTAATGTTCTGCAGTTTGATGATATCCTCAGAGCACGTCTGTTACATGGCTCTGCTTTATGGCAGCTGCACAGAAAACTGCTGCTTTGCCAGACTTTTACTAGCACAGAAAATGCTGCCAGGACCGTTCATGGTTCTGATTATTCTGACAAACTTTATAGCTGCAGTGTGTCTGAACTAATGTACTTCTACTGACTGAGGTGCAGATAGTGCTGTCCGGTTCAGCTAAATGCCAGAGCCCCTGCACTGTTACATGGATGTGTTTATTTCCTGGCGTTTTAAACTACTGTGCCTCTGGGCTCTGCTGTGTTTATGTGCTGCTACAGGATTGGCAGTGCAGATAATGTTATCTGCGTCTACTACTGCTGCTGCTTAGAAGCTGAGCTGCACACTGGTACTTCCTCTCTGCCACTGTTGGCCTGGTTTTACTGGAACCACTTGGTCTGCTGCCATCTTTGATGATTAACTGGTTACCTTCACTCCAACCAGCACAGCAAGCTTTTGGACTTTGCAGTTATTTTTGTTACTGTTATCAAACACCCATGGTCATGGACAGACAGTGGAAGTTGGGAGTGTCTTAAATATCCTCTGTGGAGATAATCTGTTTCTGCACGTCTCTGTCAATTTCTCTGCCTTTATAAAATGTTATCTTTTATACCTGATAGTCTCTTTATCTGAATCTGTATCCTCATTAGGAAGTGTGGCGTCCTTTCATGAAGTCATGTTTCCAAAGCCCATGTATGGCAGTGGATCTTTTGCTTGTGCAAATAAAAGTATGTTCACTGACTGAGATATGCAACACTGTCTGGCTCACCTCTCTGCTTCTCCTCCCCCTGCTTCACATGGAAAACCTATTAACCCTCAAATAACATCTGAACCATATTAAGGATTAAGTGAGTCAAACTGGAATGAGACAATTCTCTGTCAAAATATAGGTTATTGTGTAAAATCCAATAAAAAGCTTGAGTTCAACCAGAGCAATTTTTTACAATGACATTAAAATGAATAATACCTGATGTAAGTGACGGTATTCTTACTGACAGATACACCCACACAGTACTGACTTTACGAGGAACTCAAACAGAAGATATGAAACAACTTTTACATATGTTAAACAACCTTTGATATACACATATCTATATACAGTGTATGTGATAACCACTGTTTAACTGTTTAACTCATGGTCAAGTGCAGATGCATCTTATCGTGTGTATTTGCATATAGTCCTCTCCTTTGAGCTTTGACTGATTACATTTCTCTTATTTTGAAATTTCCACAACACCTGCTATTGACATTTTATATTCAGACATGTGTAATAGAGACGTATCCATATTTTTTAAAGATGCTAATAAGGCCTTGTGCATTCAAAAGTACTGACTGACTGATCTATAAAGTGATGGCCTGTTGACAAGCCTCAGCTATTTTGTCTCACTGTCCCAAATCCACTTCAGGAGCTTTATCCTATGTGGTGGAATAAAAGAAAAGTATACTCACTGTATGAAGGAATCAGTCAGTTCTCTGCTGGCCACTAGAGCAGTTTGTGGGGTGAGCGTGGATGCTTGACTGAGTGTTTGTATATGCTTCCCAGGGACCTCCCTCTCAAAAATGCCGGCTTAAAAGGAGCAGATGAGGCAAGATGACTTCACTACAGTCTACAGAGAGAGAGAGAGAGAGAGAGAGAGAGAGAGGGGGAGGAGGGAGTGTGACAGAGAAATAGGAGGGAGAGAGGGGAAGGAAAAAAGGAAACTTCATCCCTAAAAAGGGCATGGCCTTTCAGCAGCTCCCTCTCCCTGTCTTTGTGTCTCTTCCCCTCACGTCGAGTTAAAAAGCCCAGCCTTATTTGGGTAGAGCTGTTCCATGTAGAGGAGGGAGACGGCGGCCAGGCACTGTTGGTTTGGTCAGCGGGAATTCTCCAAATACTTTCACCACATCCCTCAGCTCAGTCAAAATGGCTGAGAGATGGTGAGGGAGCGGATGGGGGGGAGAGAGGGAGGAGGAGAGATTAAACTTTAAGAAAATCGAGAATGTGGATGTGGAAAAGAGTTTTACGGTGTTAGTTCTATCCCACATCGCAGGGAAGGAACAATGTCTAAAATGACTGTTTCTGTACTTTTGAACAATGAGGAGGAAAGGAAGTGGAGAGGAAGAAAGAGAGGAGAGACAGAAGGAGAAGAGAGGAAAGGAAGATGGAGAGAATAGGAGGAGAGGAACAAACAGAGGAAAGAAAGAAGGAGAGGAGCGAGAAATGGATAAGAGTGAGGAGGAGTAGCAAACTCATCATCATTCAGACAGAGAATTCCATGTAAGTCCTGGGGGCTTCAGTAGCTGCACCCAGTGTGTGTGTGTGTGTGTGTGTGTGTGTGTGTGTGTGTGTGTGTGTGTGTGTGTGTGTGTGTGTGTGTGTGCGTACCCTTCCACCCCCACTCGTGACATTTCCATCACTTCCATTCCATTACAGACACTTTTTGGCACGCTGCTCCTGTTCGAATATAAGAGCCGTAGAACACACACACTTATAACTGCAGTTTTCTACCTCAGTGGAAAGTCTGACGTTATATCACACTCAGGATGAGAAACTCATGTGTAACCACCTTTACTTAAACACACTCCATCACCGGCCTTTGGTGTACACAAGTGTATTCACTTGGACATGAGGTAAATAATCAAGATTTTCATTCCTTTCTGATATTAAGAAAACAACCGTGCCAATGTCACAAAATACTTCTCTCCATGGGCGGAGCCAGACGTTGAAAAACATTCAGGGCTTAGCCCCAACTTAAGTCAATATTCAGGGGACAAGCTCCCCCGGGGATTTTCTCTTCCCACTCACAGCAGCTACATGCGCTGTTTACTGTATCAAGCCATTTTTACATCATTTGGGAAAAACATGATAGTTCCCCGCATCATATTTTGAATTTAATTGTTCTCTGTCTCCATCATTCTGAAACCACAACACAATAGATTTTTGACAATGACAAATTTTCCCTAATGTCACATAAAAAGAGGCAGAAATTGTTGAATATAAAATATAAAAAATATTTTCTTACACTAAAACGAGTGTTTCACATTTTAAGCTTTATATCCAATTCAAAATCTGTATGAGAGGGGGGGGGGACTCAACACAGCTACTGTAGATTATGGGGTTAGTGAATTTCAGCTATATTTAAATTAAAAAGAGTAATGCAATTCCTGCATTCCACATTTTCATTTGTCAGTTCTGATATTTAATTAATATTTTACTGGAATACACATCTGCTGATTCTTCACAAAGTCAGTGCCCCTTGTGTTAATCTATAGATTCTCTCTGATTTCTAGCTTTAGGACAGATAATACAGATTTAACTGTCCTTGGGCCCAGGAGTAACACATGTGACATTTAAGCCTTTCATTTAGTCAAAATTGCTTTCAAATTAATGAACTTTATATTTTGTAAACGTTGTGATTATTATTTAATGGTTTGAGAAAATGTTAATTTCTTGATGTGTTATGTGAACAGTGTGACATTTACTCGCCTGGATGTAAAATAGGCAAACACAAACATTTGCATATCACAAACTGAATATCATTAAAAGGGAAACCATGATTGTAGTTTATATTCTAAGCATACATTTATAGTAATTACTGTAAAAGTATGAAGTTATTTTTGTGCCTCATTCCTGAGGGCTCAGTGGGACTTTTTGTGCACAGACAAATACATTTTGCAAACACACAAATTATATTTTGAAGAAAAAATATTTTTGAGCAAATAATACCGTAACCTGAGCAAACTAAAATCTATTCTATGCGGAATCAATCTATATTTCATATATCCACAATATCAATGTGTGTTACTCCGTTTTAGTCAATTCTATGCGAAGCTGTTAGGCCAAAATTGAATACTTCACTTGCACATACAAATACACTGGTACTAAGCTCTTGCACATACATGCATACTATCAGGCATATACTGTACATGTATACATATAGTCATGCATGTGTTGGGCAGTAGCCTAAATAAGCCACTGGGTGTTTATTCCCAGGTGAATCCCGGTTTTGATGTTGTTTGACCGCTGTGGGGCACCGTAGTTTTGAGGTGAGTTCCGCGTTCAATGTTTTCTTCTCTCACGGTACAAGGTAAACAGTGTTAACAGCAGCCTGCATCATATTAAAATATCTCCATTTAAATCCCACTTCCAGTCTTTATGTTAAAACGATCGGTAAACAACATGTTAGTTAACAGTTTGTCATGGGTCTGAGACGTGAGCAGTTGTATTTCCTGTCTTTAGTTTGTTGGTAATATTGGCATCAGAGTGGAAACGGTGTGGGATGTCTGATCTGGTTGGTTACAGGTAGGCATGCTATTCATCAGCTCATTACTTTAGCTAACTAAAACGCAAATCCACAAGTGTAGAGAAAAGAAAATTGATTCAAAAATGTTTGTTTGAAAGTTGTAAATATTAGGAAGATATTCACTAATGCTTTTCATTTATTTGTAAATTAATTAAATGCATTCACACATGTTTTTATTCGTGAAATTTGTTTGTAGATCTGTTTTATATTTGCAAGATATTTTTGTGAGTTTACAAATGTATTTTTATTTTATCTTCTCTTGCACTGTTAATCCGCCTCAGGGTTAGGGTCTGTAAAGCTCACCAATTAACACGTTGCATCACTTTTAATTAACAGATACAAAAACTAAAGTATAACATAGCTAGCTCTTGCTGTTTTACAGTCTCAGTGCTGAACTAAGCTGACATCTCCTAACTGTAACTTCATATTTAATGGACAGATATGAGCACTATCAATCTTCTCATCCAGCTGTCAAGTAAGGAAATTAAATTTTGTATTTTCCAAAATGTCCCACTACCCCTTTAAAGTAACAACATGGGTCCACATTTTAGCTTCTTACTGGAATGACTGGTATGTATTTTTGTGTGTGTGTGCACCTGTTTGTGTTTGTGTGTGTGTGAGAGAGAGAGAGAGAGAGAGAGAGAGAGAAAGTGTGTAAGCTGCTCCTACATCATGTGTTTATTCAACTGAAAGAATTTCCTTAACCTGGCAGTGGTTTATATTCATTTGTAATGAGCTTCTATGAAAGGCACTTGTTTACAGTGTTACACAATACTGTAATAGGCCAAATGTTAGCAGCAGCAGCAGCAGTGTTATGAGCCATTGTAATCATTCCCAAATGATATCAAAGCCTCTGACTGCTACCTATTTCCATTCATGGATGATGCGTTGTGTGTGTGTGTGTGTGTGTGTGTGGCCAGTGGGCTGAAATACAAATTAAAATAGAAAATAAATGTACCTCACCTGTCAAATAAACTTTTATTGTGTCCAAATCAAAACAACTTCACACTTCCTCTGTACACAGACCATCACTGTAGTTGTAGCATATATTTTTTTTAATGATGCAAACATTTGCAAACATATGACTTTTTGTTTCCATGCAATGTAAAAATATGTTTTTCTTTTTGCATTTGATCATAAATGCCTGCCCACATGTTTGAGTCTATGTATGTACAACTTACCCTGTTCATATCTACTGTAGGGGCTCTATAGGTCATCTGGTGGGTCAACATGTGAAAAAAGCTGCTAGTTTTTTTGATCTCAGCTGAGCATGTATAAACGGATTCATTCAAGCACGGTCCTGGAGTAAGAGAGGTTTAGTAGCCTGGATCTCAAACTGGTTTATTACTCATAATTTAAAGGGAACAATGGGTACAATATGTAACCAGTGAAGATATTGTAGTCCATGTATTTACAGAGCTTCCTCCCGGACACTAGCTCCACATAGACCTGATCGCCTCTCTGCAGCTCCAGTACCACAACCTGAGAACATACATGGTGATCAGTGACGTTTCACTTAGCGATTATACAAAATAATGTCAAAGTCACAAGGAAATGGCTTTTTTTTTCAACTTTCAATTTGATCTGTGTGATTCACTTCTTACCTGAGTGGCGCTGTCTTCACCATCCTCTCGATTGTTCTCCCACACACTGGCTGTTGGGTTCGCATTGAGCATCAGCTGGACCTACAGATTTAAACAAAAGACAAAATTACAATAGAAACGACCTGCTATTGCTACGTGGATAAACCAGCTGAATGTAGTCTCAAATCAGATATTTGTTAAGTCTATCTGGTTTGGTTACTTTGTGGTAGAGGCGCTTATTCTCCTCCACGGATGAGTAAACTGTGATGGAAAAGACATAAACACCAGCACAGGGGGCAGTGAAGACACCTGTGGAGTGAGGGGAAGAGTTAGTGGAACTGCAAGGATATATGTTTTACATGAGCCTTTAATCTGAAATGATATGTGTGTGTTTCTTACCTAAGGAAGGGTTATATCCCATGCCATCGTTAAGAGTGACGGTGGCATAGGGTATTGGCACATTAGTATTAAAAGGACCAAAGCAGCGATCAGTAGATCCAGGAATTGCCACAGCAATATTTGGGTCTATGGTGGCTTTGAAGGCAACCTTGACGCCAGCTGGAAGTAAGAGAGAGACAGATTTTTTGTACAACAAAGCTAAGTGTCCAGTATCCGTTTTTTGTGTGTATTGCCGTACTTGTTGGTCTAAGACTCCCATCCATCAGCATAAGTGTGTTTACCTGTGAGCGCCTGCACTCTCTCATTCAGTGTGCTGATATCGTGCCACAGATATTTAATCCTAATGAAGGTATCCTCTTCTACTTGGTTAAAGTCATTGGCTCCACAGCAGCATCCACGCTGGCGGTTGAAAGTACAGTTGCAGTCCCATTTGTCACAGGGCAGAGGCCCCTTCCACTGCACTGGGACAGGATGGGGGAATAGTGAGAAAGAGAAGAGGGGGAATTGAGAGTTACAACATTGGCTTTAGAGGTGTGTAACTGAGCCAGGTTCAAGCAGGAGTTTGCTGCAGATGAATATTCTTGCTCTGATGACTTTATCAAATAAATTAAAGATTAAAAATAGCACATATTTGGGTTACAAAAGACCTACACCTGGATAATATGAACATTGAAATTGAAATGTAAGTGCATATACTGATGGATGATTAAAATGTGGCGGTTTGTGTGGCTTACGTGCAGCTTGTTTCAGCATTTCAGTGGTGGAGGATTGGGCCTCCACACGACCACAGAGAAACAGAGACCCCAACAGGAGCAAAGCCGGTAATGCAGGCATCTGAAAAGAAGTATTCAGAATTGGATCAATCATGAATTAATATGCACCCAGACAAGAGAGGCAACATGGTCAGTGCAGTCCAGTCGCTAAAATACATCTTTAGTATCACTTGTTGGACGAGTCAGGGTCACGTTTAAGGGTAAAATTCTGGCACAAAGTTTGAAGCGGCAAAATGTCTTTAAATCTGAATTTTTTTATAATTATATTGACTTTCTGTGAAAGGAGAACAGGCAGAATGGATAGTACCTCAGAAATTTACTCACACTTCTTACACTTTCAGCCCATTATTTTGGTTTTTATTTTGGTTCCCTGGCCACAAATACACTGTATGGTTTGGCTCTCATTAACTGTCCAACACCATCCATTATGCAATTAATTCAGTGTAACCTGCCCACATTGAAATAATGTTTTATTCATTTAAATGTTTATGTAACCTAGAAGTCTACTGAACATTCACTTTGAAACCAAATTTTCCCTGGTTTTAATTTCAAACTCTAGACAGTTTTCGAGCCGCAGTGTTTACTACCTAGCTGAAACAAATCGACTGTGTCTTGCAGGTTAGATATCTGCCCAGCATTAATTAATCAAAGCTAACCAAGTTAACCAACTGCTCTTAAAGAAAAGCAGACATCTAGCAGCTAATCTGTCTGTGCCAAAATAGAGCTAAAAGATGAGATTACATTAATTTAGGTAGGTTTGATTTTCACCCCAGTGGTCAGAAGTCCAAAAAATAAACATAAAATAACAATTAACATAAAGGTAGAATAATCCAGAAGTAACAGTACTTCTAGTAACAGTAACAATTGACTTGGTGCTTAATGCCTTAATCGTGCTTTAAGATACATAATTTAACAATAACTTGCTATATTTAAAAAAAAATATGACCTTCAAACTCAAACCCATTCTGTCCAACCTGTGTTTGTGTCACAAAACCTCATAATTCAATCACTACACCCAATAATTAGCAAAAAGATTTAAAAGAGAAAAGACAAAGCTATATCATTTGTGACAGTCTTTATCAAGGCTATTGCATTGGTTGGTGGTTGACAGCCTGAGTGATCAATTTTGGACGGCTTCTCTCTTAAGCACTGTTTGGTGAGAGATATGAGAGGATAGAAACATAAAACTTACTGTTTTTGTTCCTCCCTGTCCTTGTTCTGAAAGACTGTCAAGTTCTTGTGAGTTTGAGTTTGTGAAACTGAGGGTCAGAGTTTTAAAGCAGGCGTTGGTTTGTAGCTTCTTACTGATGCACTACAGGTGATCCTCCCCCTGAGGAGGCGAATCACAGAAGCTCCGCCTCACACACACACACACACACACACACAGGTTTTACAGCCAAAGATCCACACTCCAGTTACCAAAATAGCCAGGTGCATCCCCGGTAACACAGTACAGTCGATGTTTTTCCTTTAGTGCGAAAGAACAAGAATTGATTTTGTTGCACCTTTCGGCACCTTATTGTTGGGACCATAATACCTCTAATCAGGACAGTGGTGTCTGGTTGTCGTTTTTCAGAGGACACCAGCTGGTGGACATTGTTGTCAGGTCCCTGAGGACATTATGGTCTGCAGATGAGAAGACAGAGGAAGCTGATAGGAAAGAGTTATTGGTTCATTGATAAAGGCCTAGATCTGACAACAATAGAAACTGTCGCCTGGTTCTCATGCTGAGACAGAAGGAAGAGAGAAGTGATACTGAGTTTTCCCATAGTTACTTTCCCTTTGGATATTGCAGGAGACCCAGATGTACTGATTGTAGTTCGTTTCTTGGCTGAAGTTCACTCCACATTCATGTGAATGAAATGATCTTGAGTTGCATTGCAATATTTAGTCAATAACGGCGTACGAAGCGATTATCGGGAACAGCAAGGTGTTGCCATCTTTCATCTTGTGTTTCAGTGACAGATTCAAGAAAATACATAGAAGTGCAGGATTTGTTGCACAGGTCAAATAAAAAAAAAAGCTGGGTTCCATCTTAATCCTGATTTAGAGTTGGTTGTTCTACATTTCTTTTGTTAGCTGACTGTAGAGCTGTTGAAGGCCTTGAATGTTCTTATGGTGTTATTTGGGTGAGGTTTGGCAATGGGGAGACTTTTAACCTTTGCACAATCAATATAACAATATAACAAAAAAACTGTTCTTGCACAAAAACATTCTCAGTCTGGCTTGGTGCTAGGCATGGCAATGTCAGTAGGCCAGCTGCCCCGCCACGTTGATCCAGTCTGACGTATCAACCATTACAGAGGTGAAAATTAACTTTGATGAGCCTCTGACTTTGTACATCAGCATAGCCGCAGCCTTAGTATAGATTGAATTTTCATTCATGTTTAGGATTGCTATAGGAAAATCAACTTGAGCATAAAACAGCCTGCTGGTTTTCATACTGTTATGTGATAAAGAATAAACTGAGTCTTTGTAGGAGTACTGGAGGTTTATTCACGTGTGTTGCTCTTTACATATTTACAGATCTCAAAGCAAAACACCAGTGCTGTCATTCATCTCTGCTGGTTTTTTTGTAACCTGGAGTTGCACTGTCATTTGCCCTTGTTCCCCCCCCCCAGTCCTATTAGATAACAAGGTGTTTACTGTGTGGTCTTTTCAAGCTTCCTTTGCTCCTGGGGCAATGCATTGTCTACATGTATGGAGTCCCAAGTCAGCTAACCTGGTTCTTCACATAATCTGATCTGCTAGATGGAGGCCATGGTGTATCAGGTGTTTTATGTCTGCTTTGTATACATGAAGTATCATGGTGCAAAACAATGTTAGATGCATTTTTGAGCTGTTCAAAAGGGCCCAGGGTTGCCAGAAATTTGTGATTAAAATTTTTGGGGGGATCCACTCACAGTAGCTTAAGGGTCTTTGGCTAATGTGGCCCTCTGGATCAATTTATTCAATGATACTTTATATCAGTAGCACCAAGTCTACACCTGGTATTAAAATGCGATCTGTAACCAGGTATGTTATCCAGATGATAAATGATCCGATCTTTAAAGAAGGTGTTCACACCTGCCTATGCTTTAAAATAAAGTTGAAAGGCGAACCCAGAGGTAAACACAGCTCTGAGGTTTTCTCTCAGCTCTACAAAGATTTTTGTAGCATCTTTCAGATCATTGTTGTGATTGTCCAGCCCACAGTTTAAAACTATTTTTAGTTTACTGTCAGTGCTCTCATCAGTGTTACTTTTGGCCACACAGTTAGAAGCACCACGCAGCAGACAGACAAAGTTTGCATCATGATAATGTACCAACTCCTCATAGGTTGGTGGTGACCAAAAACAGAACTAAAAGAGAGAGAATATTGGATTTTGTTTGTCAGCTGGATATGATAGTAGGAGACTGTTTCCTAAACTTTGTCATGGCAACTATACAGGTGATGACATGTCAGTGTTGTGTCAGCTTGTTTCCGCTGCATAAAATTAGCATAAGTGCATATATTCAGTTTCCTGTAACATTAACTCTTTTCATTCTGATAGGTGTGGTTCAGAGTTCAGAGGTCTGTATTGTCCCTCAAGGGGAAAGTTGATCCACAGCAGAAGGCACACCAACAACATACAAAAGCACACTGGACATTGATCACAGCACTTACAGCAAACAGCTAAATAAATCATATGTATCTGTTCATTTAAGGTGTCAAACCACTGGAAGGTGCAGTCAAGGTTTAGGTTTATTTATTGCTCTTGGATATGTTTAAATCTATTGCTTTTAACCCTAGGGGGTTTAGAGGTGTGTAACTGAGCCAGGTTGAAGCAGGAGTTTGCTGCAAATGAATATTGTTGCTCTGTTGACTTTATTAAATCAATTAAAGATTAAAAATAGATATTATACTAGTACTAATATTGGTCAATCATTGTTTGCACTGTAAGGTTCCCATGAGGAGTTCTTTTATTTTAAACTTTTAAATTGTGCATTTGAATTAATAACATGCTTACTTTAACAGCAGGAACTAAAGTTAAAGATTTTTTTTTTTTTTTTTTTACACATTTTGGTTTCATTTTTAATTTAATTTAATTTTTAATGACTGTCTCTATAAACATCTGTAAAACTTAAAAAGTCATATATTTAAATGCTGAACCTGTACCTATGGACTTAATGTTATCATTAGTGATTTTAATGTGGTGAACGTGTGTCATAAAAGGCCTTAAAATGACTGTCTAACTAAACATTAACATACTGTATGTATCTCATTATATGTATTATATTGTAATCTACACTTTATTATGGACTCTAGCTCACCTTGGTAGTGAAATCATTTTAATTTCACTTCATGTTGTTCTGTAAGAAGGGTTCATACACAGAGTAACCAAAACTGTCAGGAAAGTGCTTTATTTCAATGTTTATATGTTATTTACTAACATCAGACAGGAGAGTAAGGGTTATAGTTCAGTACTTTCATTTTGTCAACAATTTCCTTAATGACATCACATATCTTTTCAGTTAAAACAAAATCAAATGACAAATAATGCCAAATGCTTTGTTCCAACTTATTTATTTTCTTGTGATTTTACATGGTGCACTGGTGTTTAGTTTATTCCTCTGGAACATTACACAACATCCTTTCGACAAGAAACAACAAAGATTCTCTTTGTAAGCTTTCAAATCAAAACATGAATCCAGATGTGATGGATTAAAGACCTGGCTTCCCTCAAAAAGAGCAGATTGAGATGAGATGATAGCGCAACAGACAGATTTCATCTAGCAGACTCTAACCTTGTTAGTCGGGCAAGAGTTGGTACAAAACCAGCGTGCTACACTTTCCTAACTTATTCAGTAGCATAAAGCAGAAAGGCGCTGAAAGTGTTAAAGAAGCTGTTGTATTCGCAGAGGAAACAACCTTCAGGCAGGTTGACAGCCACCTTGTCCCCAGCCATCAGTTGCAGGACCAGAACAACAGTGGCACTGTCCTCTTGGTCATCTCTATTTTGCTCTCTGGATTGGCTCACCACCTGGCCGTTCACCTGCAGGCTGGCGCAGGCAGCCAGGAGTCTGCCAGAAGAACCAGCGTCACTGTAGATGGTAATGGCAATGGTGTACACACCAGAGTGGGGCACGGTAAAGATACCAGTGTCCACACTGTAGCTATCACCCAGGTTAAGGAAGACATGCTTGTAGATGATGTTGGTGTTCAAAGTGAATGGGCCATAGCACTGAAAAGTAACATCATCGAAGAGAGCGACAGAGAAGGCAGTGCGGCTGGCTGGAGACGCAGAGGGGAGAAAAGAAGGTTAGAAAAGCAAACATTAAGAAAAATCTAAAGTGTGTTTTATCATCTGAACTCTTTCCTGCTATGTGTAACTCATGCATGTGTCACCAACCTTCAATATTGCAGAGACTTTGCTTTGTTTGTAAGTATTCCTTCTCCAGCTTGGCCAGGGTCATGTTAAAGTACATCTTGATCATGTTCACCTTTTGCTGGATCAGACAGCAGCCACAGGAGCCCTGGTCCATGCTGCACGCTGAACGCAAACACACGTAAATACATTTGGAGATTAAAAAAAAAACATGCGCAGACACTCTGATTATGTACCCACAATTCCTCACCATCGCCTGTGTTGGGTTCTGGTGTTGTGAGGGGAGGTCCATTCCAGGGATTAGAGAAACCAGCAAAAGCTGCATGCAGCAGACAGAGCAATACAATAGCTGGGGGGGTAAGAGCTTTGCATTAGATGCCTGTTACTGTACTGTTACATATCTGAACCATTGCTACCTCTGTAAATGTATTTAGTCTCACCTCTCATGTTGACGCTAAGTGATAACAGCTTCAGGAGGATGGAAGGTGTGATAGACTGAACAAGAGAGGAAGTGTCATGGATATATATTTTTCTCAGAGCTCCTCCCTTGTTTTATTCCTCCTCTTCTGAAATCGCTCCTCCTTTTCTTTTTCTTTTAATCATCTGCTTATCTGCCTTTATAAGCGTATCACTATGGATGTTTTATCGTCATCACCAGGTGCTCTCACTTTCTAATATCACACTCAAGCAGACACACACACACACACACACACACCCTCCTGGGCTTTGTGTAGTTGATGCAGGCCAGGTATCATCTATTGTCTGCTACTGTCTGGGGAAAGGTGTCTGTGCAGTCTCATCAACAGACAAAGAAACGGTTTGAAGAGCCTCATTATAGTTCATTTGAAATTCTGTGCTACATGTATGAAATCACAACATAGCATCATTGTCTCAGTTGTCATTTTATGTTAAAATATATCCAATTTGATAAAATGGTTAACTGCGCTCATAATGAAGAGTCTATATTAAATACGGCTTTAAAATAGGTGGAAATCTTTATATACTGTATGTAATAGGTCACTCTCAGTCTCATTTAACCCTGACACATTCTTCTTCTGTGCTTCTGTGCTCCATCATAGCTATGTTGTGTCCAGAGTTAAGCATTAAATACAGAGGGAGATATATTAAAATAGTCCACAGTGTATTTGAGATATTGTTGGGCATTAGTCTTTAAATAAAGATCTTAACAACATGTGTTACTGTTGTTGCGCTGGATTTATTATAGACTGTATTTTATCTGTGTGTTGCTGTACATGGCATCTTTTTAAATTCACTGTGAGGAAGGTGTAATGACAGCGAAACTGAGGGGCTTCGATGAAATGTTTTATCATCTGTAACTCAAACCCAAAATGTTCGTTATATTAACCAGTATCTTATTTTTATAATCCAGCATCTAATGTAGGCATCAACTTTTTCATCTTTGTTTTCTTTGATGGGGATGGAAACAATTCACAATGCCAGCGAGTTTCTTCAGAAGTCTGGTTTATTTTGTTCGTAAGTCTCAGACACAGATTTTTTTTCAAATTCATATTTCTATCACAATGTGCATCACATCATTTCAGTGAGTTAAAGATCAACAGCTAGTACAAACAAGATACTTGATATGTGACATGAAAAAGACATGAAACACAGGTTTAAAAGGTTTGCAAGCTCATACAAGGCGTGGGTTGAATCCAGATAAAATCAATTACTCAGGGGGTGATATAGAGTATATCAGACAAAGATTAGGGGCTACAAGTCATGACCGTCACCAGAGAGAGAAGTCGTCTAGCAGGCTGAAACCTGGTCAGTACAGGACATGAGATGGTACAAAGCTAACTTAGTCAGTAGCATAGAGCAGGAAGCCAGTGAAAGTGTTAAAGTGGCTGTTGTTATCACAGATAGAATATCTTTTGAGCAGGTTGACAGCCACCTCATCCCCAGCCTTCAGCTGCAAGGCCACAACGACGGTGGCGCTGTCCTCGGTGTCATTGCCATGTTGTTCGAGGAGCGTGGCCATCGCTTGGCCGTTGACCTGCAGATTAGCACTTGTGGCCATTTTACCAGAAGGAACAACGCTGAAGATGGTGACGGCGAAGCTGTAGACACCAGAGCGAGGAGCAGTGAAGATACCTGTCTTCATATTGTAGCTGTCGCCCAGGTTGAGGAACACATGTTTGTAGACGATGAGCTTGTCGTCACTGAAGGGGCCGTAGCAGCTCAACATTTTGTCATGAGTTAGAGCGACAGAGAAGGCGCTGCGGCTGGCTGCAGGGAAACAGTCAGGTTAGAGGTATAAGAAAAGGATCTGCTTTGTTCTTTAAGATGCTTTGATGACGTTCTGCACTGTCTCCTGGTTTGTGTAACTCACCTCTCATATTGTTGAGGTTCATCTTTGCTGCTGTCAGCTCCTTGTTCATTTCTTCAACGGTCAGGTTAAAGAACCACTCCAACCTTTTTATATTTCTCTGAAGCAGACAGCAGCCACAGGACGACTGGTCCTCAAGACACACTGCACACACACACACACACACACACACACACACACACACACACACAGGGCACAAAATACATTAGCTTGCAGATGAGACTGTGCAGAATCACTGACAATGTATAGACAAAAAGGACAGACTTATTTCCTTAACAGTCTCTCACTATCGCTTGTGTCGGCCTCTGTTTGCTCTGGTTGCACTGTTGTCTGCGGTGTTGTCTGGACAGGTCCATCCCAGGCATATTGTGTATCCCCACCAAAAGCATGCAGCAGACACAGCAATACAATAGCTGGGGGGGAAAGAGCAAAGGTATAAATCGCTAAACCCAGAAAACACTTTTAAGCAACCTACACTCAGAATATTTCTAACCTGAACTATTTCTGTTATGTCGGACTTTTCAGTTGAAAACTCATTGTGAAGTCCAAGTTCTCTATGAAGCGCCAACCATCTCCCTCCTAGATATTATGCCACTGTAAGTGCAACTTGTATCTCGTCTCACCTCTCATGTTGATGCTGGTAAAAGATCACAGATTCACAAGGATGGAAAGTGCGTTGACTGATCACAAGACAAGAGTTGGGGGATATATATTTTTTCAGGAGCCCCTCCCTTGTAACCTCTCAGTTTTATTCCTCCTCTTTTTAATGTCGCTCCTCCTTGTTTTAATTTATTGTCCGCCCCATTTGGATTTCTAACTTTATAACTGGAGATGTATTTCTACATCACTAGGGGCCCTCATTTTCTAAAATTCACACACAATCAGACACACACCCTCCAGGGCCCTTTGTTGTTGATGCCAGCCAGGTATCAGCTATCATCTGAGATGAGATGTACTGTATGCAGAGTTCAGTGTTCTCATCAGCAGCCAGACATTATGGTTGGTAGAGCTTCATGTTTGAAATTATTTTTTTAGACGTACAGGATTTTTGATTCAGCGGCCCAGTCCAACCACCTGTAGCTAACACGGTTGCTTTCTTGGATTGCCACCTCGCAGTTGTACGCCTCCGCCTCCGCCAACCAGCCAAGTTTCAGGAAAGACGGTCACAGTCTCCCCTTCCTGAGTTACAGTGTTGTATAATATCCAGAAGCGTTTTTGCAGAACATTATGATGTCACAGTGAAGTTGACCTTTGACCATTTGGATGTAAAATAACATCACTTCATCATTTCATCCCGTTAGACATTTGTGTTAAATTGTGTCATGATTGACATATGAATTTGTGCTTTAAGGTCAGGGTGACTTGAACTTTGACCTTTGACCACCAAAATCTAATGAGTCCAAGTGAATGTTTGTGCCAAATTTGAGGAAATTCCCACAAGGTGTTACTGAGATAAAAGCGAGACTTGTGTAGTCTATAAGTCTAAATACATTAGACTTGCAGCTGTAATACGTATCAGTCCCAGTAATCCTGGTGAGTGCAGACAGAACTATTGCCCTACAGCAAGAACATGCTGGTTTGAACCCAGCTTGACCAGTTTGTTGGGGGTTGCCACAATCCAAAAAAAAGCCTACAGATTAAGTTACATCTAAATTTCTTGTAGGTGTTTGTCAGTCTGGAAGTGTTCATCCTCATAGACATGCTGGTTATTCAACTACATTCATATTTGCATTGTGATTCAAGTAGTTTATTTCGTGTCATATGTACATTGACAATTTGCTAAACTAGATTTCGATCTAGGGTAGCTTTGCTATAGTTAATTGCATTAATTTATTTAATTGTGCGTAAGGTTTGACTTGAAATTGAAATTTCAGTCCTAAAGATGTTAGCTACATATATTTAAAAATCTATTAAAATTGTATTGTATTCAAAATTCTGGAGCAACCGAAAAAGTCTCTTGTGGCTCCAGAGGGAGCTGCGCCACGTGAAGACTACAAGTTTGAAAATGAAAAAACTATGGAGGTTTGGAGTGTAGCTTACTCCTCAACTCTGCTTGAGGCTACATTAACTGCTACTAGCGTTACACACCCAAATCTCCAACCGAACTGTTGGTGGTTGAGGTGCATTTTGGGTAATGAAAGAATGATGTTGTGTCAAGGAAGGATAATGTGTGTAAGAAAAAAGATGATATCTTTCGTTTGGCTGAATTTCTTTTTACCCTCTTTTCAAACCGTCCATCGTGACTCCAACAATGATATAAGCCGGCAATGCTAAATCAATAGAGTATTGTTTTAAATCTCAAGTGTGCTTTTGTGGAGATTAAAAAGAAAACACTTCTCAATGCTGGTATTTTGTTCAAAATTCTTCTTTATTATCTTGTCATTTTGCAGACCACATATTTCCATCACACAAAATCAGTCACTGGAAGATTTACAGCCACAAGAAAAAAAGAACGTATGACATTAGGTGTAAGGAAAGTCAGGGCATGGACAATAGTAACAAAGGCTTGTTAACAAAGGCGATGTTTGAAAAGGCTTCAAAAGCACTTGGACTTGAAGGATAATATTGAGCATGGCTATGATGAAATAAAACAATCAAAATGAATACGAGAGTATTATGCTGAGATGGGTGAGAGTACAAAAGATCAGATAGATTAGGGGATACATGGCACAGCTGTCACCTTGGATTCAAACCACGTCACTATGGTAACAGTTGGCACAAAACCCAGAGCAGCTACATTTCCCTAACTTAGTCAGTAGCATACAGCAGGAAACCAGTGAAAGTGTTATAGTGGCTGTTGTCATCGCAGAGGAAACATCCGATGGGCAAGTTGACAGCCACCTTGTCCCCAGCCTTCAGGTGGAGGGCCACAACAATAGTGGCACTGTCCTCTTGGTCTTGCATATTTCTTTCTCTGGGTCCTGACACCACCTTGCCGTTGACCTGCAGGCTGGCGCAGGCGGCCAGGCTGTTACCAGGAGAACCAGCGTCACTGTAGATAGTGAGGGCGAGGCTGTAGACACCGGAGCGGGGAACGGTGAAGATGCCCGTGTCCACACTGTAGCCGTCTCCCAGGTTGATGAAGACGTGTTTGTAGGCGATGAGCTTGTCGTCGCGGAAGGGGCCAAAGCAGTTCAAATTTTTCTCATTGGTCAGAGCGACAGAGAAGGCGCTTCGACTGGCTGGATGTGCAGGGGAAGAGAAGTAAGACTTGTTATGAAGCTGCAATGGGTAAAGCCCCTATATAATGTAACTCATGCACTTGTCTCACCTCTGATGTTGTTGAGGACGGTCTTTGATTTTGTGAGTTCCTTCTCCAGCTCATTGAGGCTCATGTTAAAAAACATCTTCATCCTGTGTATCTGCTGCTGCATCAGACAGCAGCCACATGACGCCTGGTCCGTAACACAGACTGAACACACACACATACACACACCAGGTTGAAGTTGATGCATATCAGATTATGTGCAGACAGGACGAGTGTGTCCTTTGACTTGGAAAAAAAAATCTCTCACTCACTATTTTCCGTCCCGGGATCGATGCCTTCTTTGCTCTTGCCAGGTCCACCCCATGAATAATCATCGGCTCGGACCAACGCTGATTCCAGCAGACACAGCAGTACAATAGCTGAAAGAAGAAGAGCAAAGGCATGTAGCAGAAAACTCAGAAAGGGAAGCAGATAATTGTACTCTCACATCTTAACATACAGTACATCTCCATGTCCATGTTAACTGTTGCAACTCTTTTGTCATATTATATCTAGTCTCACCTCGCATGGTTACGCTAGCAACGGATGATGGCTCCAGAGGGGAAGACGGTGTGATAGACTGATGGAGGGTCAAGCTTCACAGCTATATATATATGTTTCCCATCAATTCTGTTCATGTGGCTTCAAGTAGCTCCTCCCCATTTCCTCTATTTTCCACCCTTTTTTACCCTCATACCTGTACACCTGTATACCTTAACACCTGTATGTATACCTTTCATTATGAGTGGGGGCTTCACAGACTCACCCACACACATACACAGACACACCCTCCAAGACTTTGTGTTGTAGATGTAGGTCAGGTATCATCTATCCTCTGAGGCAAATTGTCCATGTGATTCAGTGTTCCCATCAGGACACAAAGATAGTGTCTTTCCTCTGTGTTTAAATGCATGAAATTAATTATTGTGAATCAAAAATAGAGAGATCTGTCAGTTTTCAGAGCTGAAAATACCGTAGAGTTTTATTCACAAATACCTGCTTTAAAGATGCATCAAAGTTGAGTTGTATGAGCTGAGATTGAGGTTCATGTCCATCACATTAATCCATTACATGTTGACACTGACACCGCACTCCTTTTTCTACACCAGCAGTTTTTTGTTTTTTTGTTGTTTTAAATCTCAAATTCATATTTTGCACCCTGCAGCCCAGTGTTTGTTACATCTCTCTAACTTTTTCAACCAGGACAGGAAACAACAAGCTGTTGCCACCATGTCGAAAAATGAATTTCATTGTCCTCCTGTGAATAGTGTTGAATTACTTGAGTTAACTGGCACAAAGGTTACGCTGGGGTAAAAGAGAAAAGACTGTTTCCTCCAAGAGAGCGAGGAGTTGAGAATACACTACGAGTTATTATATATTGAAAAAATCATGACTTGTCATTGCAGGTTTATGTTATATAACATCTTACCTGTGTCCAGTGAAAGAAATGTGTGGACAAAAGACCAATGAAGGTCAAATTATTCTTTCCATATCCATGTGGGAAAACAAAAGATACTACAGATACAGATAAGAAAGGAGGGGGGGCTAAAAGCATCCAGGTCACAGACGTGTAGGACTCACGATAAGATCAGGAGGATCATGATATACATATTAACAAAATAAATACTGGCAGCTATTTGAACCATCAACAGTCCCAAGATGTAAATGTTTATTTAATAAATATGTTTGTTTTTTTTTGTTTTTTTTTTAAAGGTGTACAATGAAATGTGTGTTTTTTACTCCTTTATTTACTTTAAAAGACATTTTTGAAAGATTTACATCAGAATAATAAAAGGTTGGTGCAAAAGGAATATTATGAAAGCCGGATACTCATGAACAGTTTTGTTTCTCATCTGGAAGGACCTCCAGAGCAAGAAGACATGTACTTCCTTATTCAAAGCAGGTTATATCAAAACAAACAAGAGCCCATCATTCATACACAACTTAATCCAATTGAGAAACAGTCACTGTGGCCCCTACTCCTGCCCAGAACCTGAACCCTGGGTACAGTGGGCTGGTGAACTGGGTCTGGTGCCGGTGGATGAGTTCAGTCTGGTTGTTGGCGATGCGGTAAAAAGCCAGAGTCCCGACAAGTTGGTCCAGATAGACGCCGATCCGCTTGGCCTTAGGCGAGCCCAGGAGTTTTTCCTGCCCATCGTGCCAGAAGGAGAAGCCAGTCCCGGACCAGTACAAGCTCCAGGACAGGGGATTGTGGCCCAAACGGCTTTTGTCATCAGAACCTTTCCGTTCCATCTCCTTGTGGGCCACGCCAATGGTGAACTGCAAGGTGGGACAGAGAAAGGTAGGTTAAAAAAAAAAAGAAGCCAGACATCCAGATGTGAAGACATAAATGTTGCTGTCGAATATTAACTGATTTCGATAATTCATTGCATGAAGCACATGTCTGTATCTGAAACCCCTCCATTTCCCCACTGATATCTAAAGATCCACCTTCTGGCCGGTCCACTCCACCTCCCAGTAGTAAGGGCTCCCAGCCAGGGGCTCCCTGCAGAAAACCTGTCTCCAGAAGTCGAAGCGTTCAGGATGGTCTGGTGGGTTCAAGTTTTCAGCCCGCATCGTGGCCTTATGACCTCCGTCTGACAGCAGCACATGGCGATACACGGTGTTGGGGTCCATGGTGGGTTCAAAGCGAACTGAAGAGAGAGGATGTATTTTAGTGAAGACACCGGACCCCCTGAAGGCTTTGACACTGTGGTCTCTATTCTGTTGCATATTGTGGACGATGATGGACTTACATTTTAGCAATTCATCTCTAGACTTTGGTTCTGGATTCACAGGTCCCACTGTTGTGTAACCTCGGTTAATATGACCTTAAACAAACAAAAGAAATGCTAAATATCGTGTGAGCAAGTTAAATAACATTAGTTATATTGAGTCAATTAAGATTAACAGTTGTGATAGTAGTTTACACTGTTGATTTTGATATTTTACTTTGTGTACTGCTCCTTTAAATAGCTATCTGTAAATACCTACAGTGCTACAGTTGTTATAGTAGGTGCTAAGAGCACAACACAAATACTAATATATAAATCAGGGACTTTTACATCTACAAGATAAAGTAGTTGATTAATATGTGCAGGCAGTTTCTGAAGGTTTTGTATTTACCTGGAGGTCGATGAGGAGGGAAGGGTGGAGGAGGGGCTGAAGCTTCACAAACAACTGAACAAAGGGAACAGGCAAACCAAAGAAATCTCAACTTCATGACCTCAAATATCAGTGAAACTTTTTCATGTAGTGTGGCAGGCGTTATTATTGTTACCTTGAGCACATGCAGGATGTAAAGCTGGGTATTTGGATGAAGAATTGTGACCTGGGAAAAAGCAAAAAATATTAACTTAGAGACTTTCTAAGTGCCACAGTTAAATATTTTCATATCCAAGACACAGACTGTACTGTGTATTAAGTTTCTAAAGTAACTTACCTTGAGCTCGTGGAGGTGGCAAAGGTGGAGGTTCTGTCGTCATTTCATATGCTACAGAAAAGAGGATGAGTTGTGAGAAGCACATCTCTAAATGTCCTTATCTTCAGTATGTAGGTAACAGTAAATACACTGGATGATTTTAAGTTTCTGTACCTGTGTTTTGTGCACTGGCCTGACCACAGTTATCAGCTGCTATAGTGTCTACTACTGCACCGTTGGGTGTTGAAGCCACAGGGCCATGATTCACTATAAAGAAAAGACAAGTTTTGATGGAGAGGAGAGGAGAGGAGAGGAGAGGAGAGGAGAGGAGAGGAGAGGAGAGGAGAGGAGAGGAGAGGAATACTGACCTAATGTGAGGATCTTGGCCAGGCTGGCTTTGCAGAGCTCCTGTACTGACGTTTGTAGTTCTTTCATGACTGAGCGGATGGAGGCTACCACCGCCTCCTCCTGACTCAGCACCGACTCCCCTGTGACACCCGTCTGACCCAGGGGCTCCATGGTTAGGAAATTCTTGAGAAACAAATGACAAAATATCACAATAAACAGAAGTTCTCATTTTATTGATTGTGAAACTTATGCTTTATTTATCCTGTGAGATTCAAATGAAATCAAATTCCAGCAGCTCATTACCTTCAAAAAGCAGATGTGGTCCTGCATGTCGGCCAGTCTGCTCAGCTCTTCACTCCTCCAGCGGAGCTGTGCCACCCCCTGCTCCAGTCTGTGGATCTGGCCCTCAACCTGACTGCCTAAGGAGGTCTCATGGGTGCTGAAGAGCTCACCAACCTGGGTGCCTGTTCCATTCACATTCTTGGCTAGCTCTGCGAATAAATCTGTGCTCTCTTGCTCTAGAGCCTGGACCAAGGCCTGGGAGTACAGAGAGAGAAAGAGGAGGATCAAAGAGGATGAGGAGATGATGAAAACAGGGTACAAAGACACACATGTCATGAACAGATCTACAAGCAATACATCAGACCAAACAATAATTGTCACTTACCTTGTGTTGACGAGCAGCATGTGGGAGCTCCTTAAGCGTCTTTTCAGTCTCCTGAATTCTCCTCTGTACCTCTGTCTGCATGTGAACAAGCTCTTTCTATTACACACACACACACACACACACACACACACACACACACACACACACACACAGCTTAGTATAGAAAACAAGACACACACCCTGTTGGGCAGTGATTTACTTAGTAATGTGTGACATCACAAAATCACAAAATATATATTTATATATTACATCTGACGGGAATACACACAAAAGACAGCTGTTTTACAAATACTTCAAGTTCAGCTACATTTTGTAAATGCTACACTTGAGAAAACACAGCTCTAGATTCACCTGAACCTCATCTTTTACACCAAGACCAGCATGAGAGAAACCAACCACAAAAGAGCACTGACAATATTACTCTGGTGATAATTAGCCTCTCCTTTACATACCTGTCTCTCCTTCCTCTCTTCCTGGGGTTTGAGCACACGATGCCCCTTGTGTCCATGTTGGCAACACACCTCACACACACACTCCTTGTCTTCGTGGCAAAATAGGTCCAGGGGTCGGTTGTGTTGAGAGCAGGGTCTGGGTTCCACTAAAGGAAGCTGAGGGTACATGCTGCCCTGTTGTGGCCCCATATCTGGTAGGACCTCCAGGTAGATAGGCATCGATGGTGGGGCTGAGGAGGCAGCTGTGGAGAAGATCTGCTTGAGGCTGTTGGTTCTCAGTTTTTCCATAGCCTCCACAAGGACAGTGCTCTTGGCCAGTGAAGGCCGAGGGTTGAAGACCTGCCTACACTGGGGGCAGCTGTGCTGACCCTTGCTGTCTCCCTTGTCCCAGTGGCTCTGGATACAAGCCAAGCAGTATGAATGGCCACAGGGTAGAGTGGCAGGGTCCTTCAGGGTGTCCAGGCATACTGAGCAGACAAAGGTCTCCTCCTCAGTCCAGGCAGAGGCCATATGTTGCTGGGTTGAAGGAGAAAAGGTGAGTTAGTTTTCTCAGAGGTCAGACCTGGATATATACCGATAACCACAAGGTTCCCTGCCCAAGTTGGCTGAAGAAATAGGAAATGCACACATAGATGGCAAGTTTGAAATGCCAGTTCACATGAATCACATGCTGCTTAAAAGCTGAAGCAACCTGGGTTCAGGGTGGGGCTGGAAGAACAGGTGGGGTGAGGAATTTCCCTCGTCACAGGTTCTTTCCAGTTGGTCAAATGATAAATATTAGGCCTAGTGAACAAATGGCAACTTTATGTCACTGCAAAAATTAACTAATAATCATCAGAATTTGATCAAGAGAGTTGTGTTAGGCTCTTTATGAACTAAAACTGTAGTGAAGCCTGGTTTTAGTCAACCCAGTAAAAGAGACAGGCCTCATCAATGCACAGTCAAAAGAAGGTAGACTGGTTTTTCAACTGAAGGCGTGACGTCTGGTGATGTAAATTTCAAACAATGGGTTGTTTTCCCAATGAATTCATCAGTGAATAATGTTTAAAAAATGCCCCTCACACCCGCCCTCTATCTATTTGCATAAAAAAAAACCCCAAAAAAACAAGTTAAGTGGAAGAGTTGTGAAATAAGTTTGGCGTCAACACAGCGCAGTGAAGGCAACACTGACGCGCATGAAGCTGTTATCCGCCATATTGGTTAAAGGCAGTCGGCGGCTACCGGAGGGGGACAGAGCTGCTGTTTATTCAACTTTCAAGGTGAATGTTTTCCGCTTTCAAATTACATTTTACATATGACATTCGGTCACTGGCGTATTTCTGACTTCCTGTTGGACATGTTGCAACGCTGTCATTGACCAAATCCCAAATTTTAGTACCGCGATACCGTTGATATTGAGCAGCTCTCTGTTATGCTAGTTTATGCTAATTTTTTTGCTAGCTAGTTAGCGTGCGTACATTTTTGATAGTTTCATGCCAAATGCGATCTTGAATGCTCCCAAACGAGATTGTGACAGCTTTATGCGGTAGTGGATAACCCACAAATGTGACACTTATATGTAATATGTTTTGCATATGTCGCTGACAGAGCTCAGATAGCTATCTAGCAGTTGTAGCTGTCAGGCAAAGTTTGCGAGACAAAGTGTAACTGTGATGATTGTCAAGTCTGTGTAAACCTGAGCTTATATCACCTGGGTTTTTAAGAGACAACAGCTCTATCTACTCCACCAGCTCATTGTAACATTTCCCCAAAAGGCGTCCATCTCATCTACAGGTAGAAACAGTGGTATTTACTGTTAACCTACGCTGTGACATAGACTGAAGTACTCATGCTGGTGTAGTTAATGATGCCCCATTGATTGACACCTTTAAGACTCCTTGAATCTTTCTGGTTTTTTTTTTTCATAAGATGTTTAGGGGCCCTCAAATCCTGACCTGGTCTTGTCCCATAAGGTCATTGCTGCTATTGAGAGAGTCCCACCTCTGCGCTTTCTCTGGGCACACTGGTGCTGTATGGCAGGGCGCAAAACATGGGAAGGAAAGCAGATACAGCGTGCTTCCTGAAAGAGGCAGAAGCAAGGAGGGGTCATCATTGTCCTCCGAGACTGTATCCTGTGCAATACAGCTGTCTTTATTTAACTCGTACTGTGTTAATCATCATCTGAGAGAGGCTTCATTTCAAAACCTCCTATCCAAAGCCATTTTACCCAGCCATCATCACCCCCGTCTGGTTTCTACCTCTGTAAAAGACAAACGAGTGTCTGATCCTTGGAAATGCACTGCAGTGGAAGATTCAGGTCAAAACCCCAAAGCTGTGAGAACTTACCAGGACTGTTTAACCAACACAACATGCCTTCAACCCTGGAGAAGACCTTGGGACAAAGTTTCATTCACTTTCACCAATAAGACTCAATGCAACCTTCCTCAAAGCCATTTATATTACAGACAGCACTTTGTCAGACTTTTCAGCTTGTCAGCACAAACACCACAGACTTTAAACCACTTTTACAGTAGAACACAAGCCTCTAGCTTCTTTCTTCAGCATATCAAAGCGATTCATCAGGCCGCCTCTCGGGTGGTAGATGGCTGGAGAGACTGTCTATCCCCGGAGAATGAAAACAGGTGTCGAAAGAGACTGGAGCCCAACTTAAAGCTCTATGATGTGGAAAAGAGGAGAAAAGCAGCAAGTCAGAGCCAAGGAAAGAACCAGGGGAGATGGGCATCTGTCCTGGTCTCCCTCTGTTCTGTTGAGGGGCAACCGGCGTTTCTCTTCACCCTGCGCTCCAGCACATTGAAGGGCAGGCACAAGGGAGATGTCAGGTGAGTGGCAGGCTACAAACAGACTAAACTGTATTACAAACATTCAGTAGAGTATGTGTCCTTATTTCCATTTATGTGTAGCTTTGCAGGAGGGAAGAGTGATCCATCAGACAGAGATGTGGTGGCCACAGCGTTGAGGGAAGCCCGGGAGGAGCTGGGTGTTAATGTGGGAATGGAGAGGGTCTGGGGTGTCCTGAAGCCTCACAGGGACATGGTGAGTGGGACTGCTTTGTCTTAAAGAGTTTAAGCCATGCGTTGAATCATTGAGCTGTACTTAAATTTATCATTTCAATATTTCACTATCGATTGAACTGTCAGCAATTATTTATAAATACTTTATATAAATTATTTATAAGTAATTCTGTGAACATCAGTTAGAATAATGAAATTAGTAAAAATATTAATTGCAAATTCCAAGAGCTCCAAGTTGATGGTTTCATCTGACCAGCAGTTCAAACCCAGAAATGTTCTGTTTATGATGATAAAGCATCAAATCCTCACATTTGAGAATCACGGACCGGGATAAATCACTAACATCTATTTGTTAGTTAATCAGAATTGTTGATGATTCATTTTCCATTGATGTAATAACCAATTAATCAAGAAATTGTTCCAGGACTTGTCTTAAATTCAGTGTTAAATTTGGCCTGCAGAAACTTGTCTTCATGTCCACTACTATACAGGCTCTGTTTTGTTATGCAGACAGCGACAGATGGATTAATCTATCTTCATAATAAAAAAAATATATACAACATCTTGCTTCATGTCACTTATTCAAACACTTCACATCTTACCTAAAACAAAGCTTAACATTTCATTATACTTGTGTAATTGTCATAATGTTTTTTGGTAATTTGGTTGTTTTGAATACAAAATTTGTGTTAAGTTTGTGTGTCCCTCCAGTCAGGGATGGTGATTGCTCCTGTGCTGGCTAACCTCGGTCCCCTAGAGGAGTTGTCCTTCAAACCAAACCCTGGAGAGGTACAGTCATCATATTTTCTCTTAGCATTACCCCACATTTTATATCTACTTGAAATGGGCAGGGTTCCACATGTGTAAATCACCAGAGGTTTTGTTTTTGGAAATGGTTCTGTATTTATTAAGTCATATATTATACACTTTGTTTTGGTGTATTTTCCCATAACAGATACTTTGCAGATTTAAAGAAATTTCTTTTTTTTTTTTTTCTGGTGTTATGAAATCACATCACAGTCACTGTTGGCACCAAATGATCTTCTGTGGTGACTGTTTCATATCATCAACCAAAACACTACAGTTCATCTTTGCAGCTTTTATGTCTGTCTGTTTCTTCACTGACATTTTAAACTACCAACATAAAAGTACACTCAAATAGACAATTAATCAAACAACTACCATAAAAACACACCTCTTTTCTGGTTGGTGTCTATTAAGAACCAAATATGTGATGTGCTTGTTTCCGTCCCAGGTGGAGGAAATCTTCACCTTGTCATTGTCCCACTTATGCAACCCCCAGAACTGTGGCTACACACACTTCCGAACCGGTGACAAGTATGGATACACACTCCCAGTGTTTCGTAATGGCAAGCATCGAGTGTGGGGCCTGACTGCCGTCGCTTTAGACCATACCCTGAAACTCATTGTTCCTCCTTAGCAGCTCGGTCACTGTTACTTCACAGTTTACAAATGTAAAGCAGACCTGTCATGAGACTCAAAGATCTGATTATGAGAAATGTGCAATCAAGCTTTGTGTAGCAAAATCACGTCAGTAACACAAACACACACACACACATATATATGTATGTATGTATGTATGTATGTATGTATGTGTGTGTGTGTGTGTGTATATATATATATATATATATATATATATATATATATATATGTAATGGACTTGATTTTCCAATGCTTACAAATCCTCTTTTTTATTCAAGAGTTACCAGTTAAGTGGATTTTAACTGAGATAACCTTTGTCACATGAGGTGAGCATCTGTTATATTTTATCATGCTTGCTCAGTCAAGCAAAGCTGTAAAAAAAAAAAACTTCATGATTTCCAGTTAGACTCAACCCATGACTGTTTCCCATTTTATCTCACACCTATGTCAAATATGGACTGTTATAAACACTGAAAAAATACAGGCACATTATGTAATGTGTTGTGTTCAAGGACAATGCATTAGAAGGTGTTTCAAAGGTATTCTGTGTGTATTGATCATTCTCTCTTCTTAGATATGTTTTTACATGATTTACATGACATCAAAACAATAAATAGTGTAAAAAGACAATTTATACCAGTATGATTTGATTTTCTATTGGAGGCTGAAAACTTCCATTTGGTTTAGTCAATCACACAAAAACTTGAAAAACTTTTTCATTTGAGTACTTAAAAGCTTTTCTTTTAAAATAGCTACAGTGCCACAATTTTCTGTATGTACCATAAGAGTTTTATGGGCAGGAGTGTTAAGTGAGGGTCATGCTGCTTTCTACAACACAGCAATTGAATAATGTCCAGAAAAAAAGATCTCCAGTTCTGTAAAACACAAACATTTGTCCTCACATGTTGCCGCAAATCTGGTGTGAAATGTTTTCAGGAGACGATCTCTCATCTCTCTTACTAACAGCACAACTGTAACTTCAAACTCTTGAAGCATCAAGGCAGCGAGCACTCCATGGGGTCCTGTGAGTCGGGCAGGAGGTGGCAGTTGAAGGGCCAGCTGAAGGAGAGGAGATCCAGGGCTTGGCTGCATTGCTGCTCAGCTGAAGAGCAAACTGAGCGGCAGGGCTGTAGGACGCCACCCTGAGGGCTGCACTGGGGCAGGAACATCCCACACACCAGCTTCTGCAGGGGTTTGAAGCAGGCCAGCTCCATCAGCACCTGGACAAGAGCACAGGGGCTTAGTCTTTGAAGATTATACATCAGAAACATGAGAATAAAGGTAAATTAGATACGCTGTGAAGGTGGCTTTTACCCGGTACTGTTGCAGAAGTGTGGCAGCTTCTCTCTGATCAGCAATGGACAGCCAGATGTTTGGGAATGAGGTGAGGTTGTAGCTGAGGCCCTGGCACATCTCTACCTCTATAAACTCACATGATGAAGCTGTGGGAATGGCAACAAGAAATCATTGCTTTGGTATTCAGAATATCAGAATTCATAGTCGAATTCTCAAAGGAAGTTATGATTTAATCTATTTATTTTGATAAGGATTGATTTTTGTTTAAGAGTGATTTCAACAGCAAAACTCTGGAAACAAAAACTAGTGTATCTATAACAGTCTGATCGGGGTCAGAGATAACAGGGACTCACTGAAGGGAGGGTAGGTGGAGTTGCCACAGCCCTGTTCATCTGCTCCGTCAGGGCAGTCGTTCCATCCATCACACAACCACTGCGGCTGAAGACACTCCCCTGTACTGCAGGCAAACTGCCTGGGACCACATGTCCCTTTAGATAAAGAAAAAAACACAGGAGAGTTATGGAAAGATAAAGGAGGCTGTAAAGAGCAAAGGAAAAAGAAAGTAACAGCCACTAAAGGATTTTAAAGGAGGTCAACAAAGCATCAGGTGTAAACTTTAAGGAAACGGAGAAGGACAGAAAGATGTTCAAAAGAAGTAAGATTTGAAAGAAGGACCAAAGAAAGGCATTACATGAAGAAAGGAGGGAGAAAGAAGAAGTCAGAAAGTAAAACAAAATATGAAAACAAGGGTTAGAGGCAAATGAAATAATAAAGGCACCAACAACACAAATGAATTAACTTCACAAAAGCAAGAACTCACGGTCCAATACAGACACGGCCCGGTATGTTGCATTGAAGCCGCTGTCGGCCACTCCCTCATCAGCCACAAACACCACAGTCATGTGGGGGCCAGAGGAGGTCAGGTCTGGTGGGAAGGTTGTACCACAAAACCTGAGACAAAGGCAGAGGAAATAAAAGATGCTTCAGAACGTTGTGGTTATATAACTAGCACAAACAAAGACACATTTATTTACCCCCAATGTACAGGATTAAAACAACAGAAAATATCATAGCAGAGTAATATAAAATCTGATATGCAGATAATGAAAGATCAAGGCTGTTGATGGTCTCACCTTCCCAGGACTCTTCCAGCTCCGGTGTCGACACTGTCGATGACCTCCACGTAGTCAAACTCACACACGTCCTGAGTCTCCAGGCTGAAGTTCGTGAAGCTCAGTGTGATGACGTGACCCTCCTCAACAGATAGATACCATATACACAACTAATGGAAGAAGAAGAAGAACTGGGGTTAGGCAACAAAGCCAACAAGACAGCCACTTCAGACAGTGTTTAGCAGGCCATAGTGGTTTTGAATATACCTGCTGGTGAGGATAAGGCTTTGGGTGGTTTGGACTCGACAGGTAACCATAAGGACCAGTCTTCTGCCCACCACATTCTGTAAGTAGAGTTCACTCTTGAATCTTACAACCTTTTCAAGTGTGTTTAGATTTACATTTCTGTTTTTAACTCGGTTTCCACGCTTTTACCCTTGTGTTTATGGCTGCAGTTTGCCTCATCTGTTTGGTCGTGGCAGTTTGGATGACCGTCGCACACAGACACAGGCAGCAGACAGCGACCACTGTCACACATGAACTCTTCTCTGGAGCAGCTCTCTGTGAGTACAGACATGCGCCGATGCACATAAATCCATATGAGAATGAGCAGCAGTATAGATGCACTTCCAGATTCCTACTCACTGTGTCCGGGCAGTATGGCCCTGTACTGAGCTGTGAAACCGGTGCCTGCAATGCTGCCATCAGAGCGAAAGGTGACCCACACTGTGCTGCTGTTTGTGTTGACTGTTGGTGGTGCTACGTTACCACAGAACCTGCAGGAGAGACATACAGGCCTTTTATTGTATTTCACAGCTTTGGAGTTGCCACTCGAGTCTGAACTTTGCACCATAAATTCTTAAAAGGATTTGTGAGAAGGAGTTGGCTAACATTTTTGCAGTTTCATGAATCATGTTACGACACTTTCCAAGAATACAAATAACCAAAACGGTCAAAGTATTCACATGAACTGAAATCTTTCCAAGAAACCTTCAGTACCAAGAACTGCCCTATAATAATCATGCACAGCCCTTTAGTGCCATCTACCAGCAAATGAAGGTAATGACATGAACCCTAACAATTTTCCCTCAGGCAGAACATGCATAAAAATTATACTTTGATGAATTTGTTTCTCTTAGGTTTCCAGGATCAACAAGCATAGAGGCTAAATTGAGTTGAATTTTCAGGGCTGTGACATTCTTATACACTCAGATGTGTATTTGCCAGAACACATCCATACTTTGCCTCTCAACACTTAAACTACTTTGGTGAGAGCAGAAATATCTTACAGTTACAGGCCTTTCTGAAAAGAGCGACGACATAAGAGAAGGCAGCCAAAAATAGTGCAAAGTTCAACTTGTGTCATGGAAACTGACAAAGGCCCTTCATTCAAGACCATTCATGGTGCTCGCTGGGGTCGCACCAACCTGGTGACCACAGAGCTCTGCTCCGTCTGCTCCTGCACCTCCAGCCAGTCAAACAGGCAAGGAGACGGTCCCTCCACAGTCAAATAGGAAACATGGATCTGGACCAAGGAGGGGGGTGGGACTCGGATCACCCACACACACAGGGAGTTGGGGGGGTAGGAGCCGGGGTGGTTTGGAGAACTGAAACTGCCTTCTGAGTCTGTCAATACACCTCCACAGCCTGACAAGACAGAAAGGAATACCTGGTCTCAGTTACACAAAGATGACAGAACCACCAGATTAAGAAATGGAAATGGTGTTGGGTAGACATGAAATTGACCATGCTAATTTTGTATATAACACATGTCAATATTAGAGTAAGTGGGCATATTTTTTGAGCCGCCTACGTGTTTCAAACAAGGGGGCCCTCGTGGGCTGTGGTGCGGCTGTACTGTCCCGCTGACTTCTGTTGGAAGGGATTGTGGGTAAAATATGCGACTCTCCATTTCCTGCACTCAATATGTCTGGAGGGCCGGTGGACAACACCTGATCCTCCACTGCCTGGTCTTTTATCTCTAAACCGGGGAGAACACAAACACACAGGATGGAAACATGACAGGATGTCTGTTCAGATTCTTCCCAAATAGAAAAGTAATTAATTCTTGTATGTACTTTAATTATAGTAATTTATAGTAATGACTGATTCGAGGTGCAGCAGTAACTCACGTGTGAGGATGAGGGCCAGCGCAAGTCCAAGGGCCGCTAACAGGAGCAGAGCAGCAGCAGAAACAGCCACCACCCCCCAGCCACAACCTGGCGCCCGCAGACGCATTACACACACCCCAAACAGACCCCAGCCTAGGCCTTAATGACAGAGCACACACACATTTACACAGAAACTTTTTTTACATGTAATTTAGATGGTATTTCCCTTTCCCCCTTTTCATTTGAACCTAATTGGTGTTAAAATGGCATCACGTGTGGTATTAAAGAAGATCATAGACTTTAAGTGAATTCTTCAAAGCCTAGAGAAAGAAAAAGTCACAAACTGCAACAACATTTCAAAATGAAAGCTAAATATAAACTACTGGACTTTGGCTGGTTTTGCAACCGGAAAAACTGCAGTCATTGTGTAATTTGATCATGTTTTTATCTTAGTTTACTAAAGTGTTTACTCCCACAAATGTATACTGTTACTGTTTTCAGTTAAATGGATTCTCGTGTTGGGCTTGTAAGAGACAGATTTTAAAAATTAATAATCAAAATTAGGCAGCAGAGGCCAAAATACTTTTAGTCTCCAGTATGGGTCAAACTCTGAAAACACTGGGCCCTAAAAGTTTCCCATAATGTAACTGGGTGGTGTCTTTCATTTTCCTTCCCTGGTAAAGACCAATGTCCTTCAAGCTCCACACCTCCAGTTTGTAATACTGGCTGAGATAACCCTGATGACATCACTATGACATCATCAGGGTTATTTTCCCACAGAGGACATAATACAGCTGTTTTCAGAGGTTGAGTAGGACAAACCACAGCCAGTAAACCAGATCTTTGACATGTAAAATTGGTGGAGTGGCCGTTTTATTCCTTGGCGGAAAAGTGAAGTCAAGTGATCCAATAAAGTTACTTATCCAATACATAGACACACACAGCACTCGTGTTTAGTCACAGATAGCATGCTGATTGGCTGACTCACTAGCTGCTGGTGGTTTGATTGGTTCAGGGGTGGACGAGGATGTCCGGAAGCCCTCCACTCTCTCCTCTCGCTCCCCTTCCAGCTCAAACGCAGGGTTGCAGAAAACATTCTGTGAAAAGCAGAACAGGGAAAAGTGGAAATGAAAATGACAAACTGTCAACTTAAAAAAAAAAAAAGGAAAACATCGTACAGTTACAGTAATGCCTAAATATATTCTTCCTCTTTTAAAGGACAAGTTGAATTCATAAGCATTGAAACACACCTTTACTTATTTGAGCACACTTTGCGGTTTTGCTGCTACAGCTTTACTTGGTCTGATATGACCAGTAGCTCGTGGTTGCTAATGTTAGCTAATATTAGCAAACTTCAGGTAAATATCACCATGTAACAGACATTACTGAGTGATTTTGCTAACTTTATATGTGGTGTATATACTTGCTCTCAGTCAGATCACCTAATGATGTGAACACAACATTGACATATTATGTTCTTTTAATTTGTAATAGCAAACTTTTTACCAAGCAGTTGCTTATTTCCACATTCAGCAGTTATGGAGCAGGATTAGCATTTATTTGGAGTTGTGTTTTTGGCGTCCTGGCAAATATAAGTCCAACAGTGGTGTGCCATTAAGACAAACAAGCAAGCAGTGCTCTAAAGCTAAAAATGGACACCTGGATACCAACATGAGTGAGTGAGAATGAACCAAAACATTGGACTTGTGGACCGAACAGGTCTTGGGAACTGTAGCTCCAACCTGCTATCATCATGTAAGTGCCACTGTTCAGCAAAAATTATATAGTCTCGTTTTAAACACTAACCCACAGTAGTTACAGTTACAATGGCCATACAATGGTTTCTGGCCTAACCACACAGCTGAGACGTAGGTTTGCGATTCATAAGGGGCCCTGAGGCAAATGTTGCACTACTCAAATGAATTAATTAAGATCATTCTTTACCTTGTTTTGCCAATGGCCCACTTACTAGCTTTCTCTTGTGATTTCAATCCTATCATGGTCTTCATCGGGAAAATAAGTTGAAAGTGAAATATAATGATATAAAATCAGCCTGTGAGTTTGCAAAAGATCCACCACTAGTGAACAGACTCCATCTGCAGATGTAGACCATGTGGTAATGGTTGAAAGCTCTGGAAAAAAAGTTTTTAAGTGGACCTTGAATTGTTTTTCACCAATGGACTCTAAATGGACTTATCCAACCTCTCATCCTTACTCACCTTGTAAATATCTGAGGAGTCTGAGTATACAGCGACTTGGCTGAGGTCAGACATCTTAATCTGTGGTCCCCGCTCACAGGGAACTCTAGTCAGTCCTCCTCTTCTCAAAGAGCCTGATATTGGGATAAATGCATCCAGGATGACACTGTGATGGAGCCATTTCTCTATGAGAAAGTGTTAACAATGTTTTCCTGGGTTTTCTTATCATTGTTCACTTTCTGCTCCGACTATAGGTTTCCACTGTAGGGTAGAAAGCTTGCAACCTCCTCCTCCAGCAGAGCATAGCAGAGCCCTTTGTTGGACATCTATCAGCATAATCCAGGTAAAAAATAAAAATAAAAACACAACATAATGCACATCAAATAATGTTCAAACTCCAGTCATCAAAATATCCTTGTTTGCTGCTATTTGTCCTTTTGTCTAGTGTAGCACAAGCAGCACCGACCTGTGTTTCTCTTGTTTTTTGATGGTGTGTGAGTAGTTACAAAAGAGTTTTAGAAACTCCTTCACAGTGCTGAACAAAGCCGAGTCAGCTGAGAGGACTGAGCACCGAGGAGGAGGAGGAGGGAGGTGATAGGGAAGGGGAGAAGGGGTGAGAGTGGAGGTAGAGCTGGGGATCCCTGTTAAATCTCTATAATCCCCGTAATGATCTTTTAAGCTTCTAAAATGTTTTATTCACATGCACGCTTGCAAACCTGAGTGAGCAGGAACACAAACACAAAAAATGCTAAACATTGGCACAAAGACAACACAGTTTGAGTCATTTAGAAATAATTCTGGGTAATTAGGCATCAAAAACAACAACAGTGCTGGGATGAGGTTTGGTTTGGGAATGGTGAATAACAGCTTGAAGTGCTCAAGAGATTTGAAATTGCATTAGTTAAACAAAGCCGGCTCATGAAATTGCAGTTGAGTTTCCTATAGTAGATTTTTATTTAAAAGTTTTGGAGCAGCTTTATATTAGGAAGTAATATAAAAAAACGTCACCAAAGACATATCAGAATCCTAAAGCAAGAGAAAACGAAAAACCTAGTCCAACCAGAAATGAAAGTAACAGCTCAAATCTGTGTCCTGTGCTAGATTGCTCAATCCCTCCTTCTCTTTTTGCTGCTGCTGTGTTAATGGGTAATCAGTCATCAAATAAAGCACCCTCCTGCAGGTCAGTGCAGACACTGTTGCTGTGATTTCTGTCACTCAAAGACACAAACCCAGCTGATACAGAGTCCGGTCATGTATGTCAAGTCTATACTGTGGATCCTGCTCTTCTTCTCTGTTCAGGAGGGTGAGCATTTCAACTCTATTTTTATTTGTTGTACATTTTTGTGAGATTATGTCACATTCATATGGCTCTGTGCCATATGCCTGTGGTGACGCATTACATCTGTGCGCAGAGATTCATGTTTATCACCAACATGTCTACTGTTTGTGCTCCAGTGTCTGTGCAGGAGGAAGAGTATAATTATGAAGATGAGATATACGACGAGCCACAGCCTCTGAACTGTTCGACCACAGAGAGCATCAAAGATGGACATGTCACATACTCACAGGTGAAAATAACACACTGTACATTACAGCTGACTTGATTAATTGATTAGTCGATTGACAAAGTATTTAATCACCAACCACTTTGAAACAAACAAACACTCTCTGGTTGCAGATTCCCCAAAAATCCGGAGTTTCTGCTTTTCTCTGATCGGTCATTTTAAATCGAATATCTTTTCTGTTTTCAAATTGTTGGTCAGACAAAGAGATAATCTTGGACCGTGTAATTTTTTTCACCTAACAATAATATATTGATCGGGAGAATAATCCTTTGATCAATCTAGAGTGAAAATAATCAACTGTACAACTTCAATTTGACATCAGTTAGGATACAAGTGTTAAAAGACCAAGATGTTTGCTCCTTAAAGAGTATACATGTAATTTTTTCAGCCCCGCTGCCCTGATGTAATTGTTCCTTATGTGTTAACCTTTTAAAATACTACATCCCCCCCATGGGACACTCTGACATTGGTAGCGCTACTTTAGATCGTCTGCACTGGACTCAGACTTCGCTTAACCTTGACAAATTAGACATCATGTTGAAAGCTTTATGTCTCTTCACTCTATCTGTGCAAAGTATTTTGAATACAATTTATGTTTAAGAGGCTAATAAGAGACATGTTAAACACTGCAAAACAGGTTACACAGTACTCAACAAATCAGGGACTACAGGGACAAAAAGAGGTAAAATGAAGGGCACAGAATGGCAAACTCTTCAGGCCCTGTCTCAGCTGTCTACTCCCACCTAAAGGAAAAGGCACACTCCTTTGAAGACAGCAATGTCGAAATCTTGGACAGGGAGGACAGATGGTTTGAAAGGGGAGTCAAAGAAGCCATCTATGTAAAAGTGGAGAGGCCATCGCTAAACAGGGGAGGGGGTCTGCGACACCATCTATCCCCCATCTACAATGTCGCCCTTTCATCGGTACCCAGGAGAGTCAACAACATAACCTCAGACGACTCTCAACGATCGTCATCCACCAGGGGCTCACCTGACCCTAACAACTGTCGTTCACACGGGATAACAACAGGGTCACCTGACCCTAACGACGGTCGTCCACATGAGACCACAACAATGGTCAGGTGAAACCAGTACTTTCACAGGTACCTTGGTGGACCCACCCACAAGAGGTTAAATACCTGGGTCCTACTCCACTTTCTTGGTCAGACTAGTGCGGACTAGAGAGACCAATACATAAGAACTGATGAAGCCGCTTGGATAAGAGGCGAAACGTCTTCCACAGACAAATACAAGTCCAGTTGCCTTCGATTTAATCTGAGAAAGAGGTAAAATGAAGGAAAATAAAAAGTATTATATTAAAGTATGTCAGACATAGTGATTTAAAAGAAATGCAATATAAATTCAGTAGAAAGTATAAAAGTAAATTAGATTTTTTTTTTAAATTCATACAGTAACAAAATAATATAATACCAGTTAACAGGCTGATAACAGAAAAATAAAACTCTGCAAAAGAGAGGTTAGAAAGCCCTCAACCACAGTGCAGGGGCTGAAAATAGGTACTGAGAGAAAAATGTAGCGTGAGTCATGCAAGCAAAACTGCATTAGGAAGATATTTTGTGGATGGCCTGGAAAGTGAAACTAATAAAGTATCTTTTTACTGGAAGTCTTCATGTGTCTTAATTTAACTCCGATACGTGACCACGTGTTTCCTCCGCAGGGGGGGCTGGAGGGCAGTGTGCTGACCTATCACTGTGGCCCAGGGAAATACCCTTTCCCCATCAGCCACAGGTCCTGTGGTGCGGATGGGGAGTGGTCGCTCATGAGATTATCCGATGGCAGACCGTTGTCACGGGCCACGTGCAAAGGTAATGTTGTAGATGGTGATGCATTCAGTGTCATATGTACAAAAAATGACTCTGCTGTTCTGTCTGACTTTTCTCTCAAAGCGCCACTGTGATTTTCTCCCCCCTGTTCTTCTCACCCTTCCTTTCTTCCCTGTGTTCTCTTCTCCTCATCCTCCTTCCTCTTCGCTGTCCATCCTTCTCTCTCCCTCTCTCAGATGTGATGTGTCCAGCTCAGCTCCAGCTGGATAATGGTGAGTTCTGGCCCAGGGATCAGTGGTTCCGTGTTGGGACAACGCAGAGCTTCTCCTGCATGGAAGGGTTCACTCTGTACGGGTCAGCTGAGAGGAACTGCTCCGTCACTGGAGAGTGGACAGGAACGACTCCTGTCTGTGACAACCATGGTGAGGAAGAAACCTCACCTCAGACAAACCATGTCTTAAAGAGCCTTTGTGCATCATTTCAAAGTACAACATGATCATCTATTGCAACTAAAGTTCTATCCCGAACATTTCTATGTAGCACAAACACAAATAAAATTTTAAAAATAATTTGTTATCACCTTAAAAATTCTGTATTTAGTCCACTGTCGCCTTTCTGTCTTTAAATGCAGCTGACGACTGTAGTGACCCAGGCGTCCCACCGGGGGCCCAGAGGTCAGGCCGGTTTCACACTGGAGAGAAGGTGGTCTATCGGTGTCAGGCTGGTCTCACTCTGCTCGGGTCGGCTGAAAGGGTTTGCCTGGAGAACACGGAGTGGAGCGGCTCAACACCTCGGTGCCAAGGTGTTTTAAATTTACATGTCTTTCCTTTAAAACAGCAAACATTTCCTTTTTAAGACCAAAAAAAGACTTAAAACCTCAATTAGTTTTCTGTTACTGGCCATCATTACAGCAGTACCAAAACAGTCCACAGTAAATTATCACATTATGATCAAATATGCATGCGTGCTATCTTTGTGCTTTACTGCAGGCCCGAATACCTTTGACTCCCCCAGCGCTGTGGCCGAGGCCATGGCAGGGTCGCTTGCAGGAGTCATGGATGTGGTCTCACCAGACTCCAAAAAGGAAAGTGAGTATAACTTGTATCTGTGTCTGGAACATATGGCCGATGTTGTGAATGTTGCTGCACAAACAACTTTTAAGTGCATGTACATAAAGTTGTTTAACAAATATTTAAAGCAACCACCTGAAGTCAACTTCAATGAAAAGAAAATGTACTTTGTGTGTGTGTGTGTGTGTGTGTGTGTGTGTGTGTGTGTGTGTGTGTGTGTGTGTGTGTGTGTGTGTGTGTGTGTGTGTGTGTGTGTGTGTGTGTGTGTGTGTGTGTGTGTGTGTAAGCTGCAAGGATGTCCTTTGCCCGAACCGTCCGCGTGGCTCAAGGCAGTCGTATGAACGTCTTCATTTTACTGGACACATCAGGAAGCATCACAAAGGAGGACTTTGAATTATCTAGGGATGCCACCATTGCTCTTATCAGAAAGGTCTGTACCAGTTTTATTTGACTTAACAAGAGATGAGGGTAAAAGACAAAGGTTTACACTCGGCTACCAGTTTGCCTTTCATCCTCCATCAATGAGTGTGAAACTAACATCTAACATCTTCATTTTCATTCCAGTTGGACAGCTACGAGGTGCAGATCAAGTTCCACGTGTTGTCATTTGCCAGTGAAGCTATAGACATTGTGGACATCAGAGACACAGATATAAGCAGTAGCACTGAGGACGTCATACATTATCTGATGGAGTTTGACTACCATAGTAGGACTCCGCTTGTTATTCTTTCATTCATTTAAGTTCTGAAGTGGACAACCATGATGCACCAGTCTGTTCAATGGTTAATTATCAATTTGTGTTTCAATCATTCAGTCTTCTGTATTTGTTCATCTGCAGGCCATGGGAGTAAGACGGGCACCAATTTGCACGCTGCGCTGCACCGTGTCAATGAGATGATCAGCTTGTTAAAGGAAAAACGTGTCGACAACCATTTTCATGAGACTCAGAACATCATCATCATAGAAACAGACGGTAAAGACAAACTCATGCTCAAAAGCATCTGCCAGGCATCTAATGCTTGTCAAAAAAATAAAACTTTTTCAACCCTCTTAGATGTTTGGTGAACCATTAGAGCTCTATTGATATCATTAATATTTCTATTGGGTGTTTTTCTTGCAGGTTACTCCAACACAGGCATCAATCCTCAGAGAGCTCTAGCCCGGATCAGGCATGTGCTCGGCTACAGTACAACATCCCATGATCACACTGAGGAGGCAATGCTAGGTAGCACGCTAACAAAACGAAACAAAACAAAACAAAAATCCATCTAACCAATTATATGTATCTACATCTATATCCAAATATGTGTGTGTGTTTTCAGATGTCTATGTATTTGGTGTTGGGGAGCGAGTGAACAAAGATCAGCTGAACTCTTTAGCCTCAAAGAAACGTGACGAGCATCACGTCTTCATTCTGGAAAGCTATGAAACACTGGGAAAGGTGTTCAACAGCATCATTAGTAAGTAAGAGATTGCTCCATCAACTGCCAAGGTGTTTTATGAAATCAGGTCAGCATAAAATTTAAATTAGAATACAAAAAACAAGGAAACAAAAAATGTTTTTTAGAATGGCATGAAGCCATTTCTTATTTAAGCTGATTGTAAAATTGTATTTACTGAAGTATAACATATTTTCATGATGCAGGTGACAAGAGTGTGACGATGTGTGGAGTAGCTCAGGAACACGTCTCCAGCGAACAGGTGAAAGGTGGGGTAACAGTCTACACCAAGCCCTGGCACGTCATTCTGACAGCAGTAAGAGCCTTGCACACGCTCAGTCACTAAGTCACTTTTCCTATTTCATATTTAGAGTGGGTTTTCACATAAACACACACACAACGCCTTCTTCCCTTGTAGCCTGAATGGGGGCGTGACAAGTGGTGTTCTGGATCCATCGTGAGCCAGAACTGGGTGCTGACAGCTGCTCACTGCTTTGCCAAAGCCAGCACAGACAGAGTCTCTTCCCAAGTGGACATAGAACACGGTCAGTGTCAATATGGGAGAATATTTTTGGAGATGGGGATTGCTATGTTGGCGCACTTTGCTACTTTCTTTAAGATTAAAAGGTTGGTGATCCTTTAATGATTTTGGGAGCTAGGACACTGATATACCTGCTTGTTTTTAAACATTTTTAACAGTATATTTTATATATAATTATATTTTTCACCAAAATTGTACTGTTTTACAAAAGATTTGTTGGCAGACTTGCAATACCAAATCCCAATTACAAAAACAGGAGAACTTTTCCAGCATGTTATCCCTATAGGAATCGATCCATAAACTCTGACAGTGTTAGCACCTTCCCTAACTCATACGCAACACTACACTGTAGAAAATTGTAGTTTTAGGTTAAGGTTTAAATTTCTACCTGTTCACTTCAAGAACGTTGAATCTTGTTGACTTCATACTGAAACAAGCTGCTTCTCCGGTTCCCAGGTGATGGCACAGTGAAGTCCAGCAAGGTGATCATGCACCCCAATTATAACATCAAGGCACTGAGACACAGAAATGTATCTGAGTTCTATGACTACGATGTAGCTCTGGTGCAGGTGAACAAGAGTATCCCGCTCTCCTGGAAGGCCAGGTGAGACAGCCCAGAGGAAAATCTTTTAAGTATCAGCCACTCAGGATACACTTATGTGCAAACATTTACTTTGAAGAATGAAGGTGTGTGTGAGAGGTGTGCAGTCTTGTATTTCTATCCTTTTTTAACCTAGGCAAAGGGAAAATGTACAGTATACAACCAACATGAATTTATACCATGTCATATTACAGACCCATCTGCTTGCCATGTACCGTACCAGCCAGCCGAGCCATGAAAAAGATCAACTCTACCTGTCAGCAGCACAGTATGTGACCGTTGACCTTAACACTCTCTAACGAGAACACAATGTTAATAATGTATTATATTAAATACAAATCTGACTAAAGGTCCTGAATAAACTTCTCAGTAAAATGAATGTGTGTGTATACAGGGGAGGAACTACTACCAAAGGAGGAGACTGCTGCCTTTTTCATCCATAAGAAAACAGAACGAAAAGAAACACATTTTCACACAAAGAGTCAGGTGAGCCGCGATTCGGACTGTGGCCTGTTTTCATGTTTAAACTCAACAATGTGGTGGAAATACATTGTTTTATATATATGTATATAATGCACTTACTTGTTTGGCTGTCTGCAGAGGCCTGCCTGTGTGGAGAAGGCAAGGATAACACTAAAAATGCCCACCGATGTGACCTTGGACGAGTATGTACCTGACAGATTCCTCTGCTCCGGGGGCACCTCCGGATATGAGGACGCAATCACCTGCAAAGGTGTGGATTCTGCACTTACTGTATGATAGCCACCATATTACAAGATTCACATTACAGTTACGGGTTGTCTCTTTTTGGATAGGTGACTCTGGTGGATCCATGTTTCTGCAAAAAAGAAATCGCTACTTTCAGGTCAGAAAGTTTCGCCTCATCGATAAGAGCCAGATCACGCACAGTGCAATCAGCATTACATTGACTTTTCTCCTGTTTTCAACCGCAGGTGGCGGTAGTAAGCTGGGGCACCATAGACATATGTGACCTACTCAAACCAGCTATGAAAGCGCGCAAGAGGAACAAGCTGTCTCCTGATGCGCGAGACTTTCACATCGACCTCTTCAAGATAATGCCGTGGCTGAAACAGCATCTGGGTGAGCAGATCCAGTTCCTGCCTGAGATCAACTGAGTTGATCCAGAATCAGTCTGTGCAGGTCTACTTGGACTAAGCCATAATAACGCAATGCAGAGATCCCCAGCTCTTGTGAATTAATGACTTATTTTTCCACGACATGAGGGAATAATCATAACAAAACTCAGATAGTAATATCAAGTGTTTTTCTAATCCTTTATTGTCTAAATGAATACCAATGATTTCTAAAGCTGCGATGCAGTAAGCTTACGTGTAAAGGAAGACTTTATTGTTAACAAATCCTAAATAACATATAAAAGGTAATTCTGCTTGATTTGTTTTCGATTTTATTCTTTCTAAACACAACATATAAAACACATGCATAATGAGGTCATGAGGCGCACACATAACAGAAATGTATCTGTATATTCATATGGATATAACACTGAATGGAAGGATGTGATTCTGCGCTCTATGTCTAGTTAACATCACCAGTCTTAGTCTGTAGTTAGAGTCCATTAGCCATACAGTAATCTTATAAGCCAGGATGTACAGAGACTGCACAGATGTCAGTGGCGAGCCCATACACCTGGCTGAAATGTAAAAAGAAAAAAAAAAAAATCATGCTGGTGTTAGAAAGCCAGCTGTCCAATCAGCCCTCAGAAAACTGTCTAAACAGCGTTTCTGATTGGCTGTCTTTGAAGTTTGGGACAAAGTGGATCTGGAGGATCTCGGAAAATCCCTCAGAGAGGGCGGGAGCCACAAAGTGTTTCCTTTCCAGAGAAAGAGAGAGAGAGAGGGGTCAGAAAATTATCCTGTTGTGTGAAAATTTCAGCTAACACTATAAAGCCTACAATGTTTAGATTGTGTTAATGCCAGGATTCAAAGCCTACTGAGTCAATATAGTTAACAAGCTTACTTGTAGCTGTGGAAAATCATCTCATTGACCTTGACATGTTTGCTGTCTGATGGAGCCATTTCACGGAACTGGGAACAAGAGTAACGCATTAAAACAAAGACACACACACTATTCATGACCAGCCAAGATAAAACAAAACAGAGCAGGCAGGTGAGTCGTACCCTGTTGTTGTGTTTGGCTTGATCCAGAGAGGCTGAAAAGTGGAAACAACGACAGGGTACTCCTGCTGCTTTGGCCACGTCCACGTATCTGGAAAATTCTGTATTGGTTAGACAGAGAAAAACAAATGCACATACAAGCAGCAGTAGTATACACAGTACATGTTTTTGTGCAATATCCTGCTGTGTTTGAACCAGGTTAAAAGGTATACAGGGGATTAACATGACTGTTCTTAGCTGAATGATATGCATTCTGACACATGCAAAGACACACACGCACACACGTGTATCTACACAGTAAATACTAGTACAGCTGTGCTTTACCGTTTACGAGACTCAAGGTCTGGGTTGGTGTTGTCAACGGCAACACTGCGGCCCTCCTTCAGAGCGCGCTCACACGCCGACACACAGCTCTGCCATGAACCGAGTATGTCCTGACACAGAAATAAAACAAGACAGGGAGGGCTTTAAGGACCGAAAATTTATATAAAAACCCTAATGATTGTTATCTTCATCATCTTGGTCATTATGATCATTATTACAACACTTAAGACTTGTGCATCAAATAGAAAAGCAGGAACACAAACATCGGAGTAAAGCATTAGCTGCCATTAATTTTGGAGCTAGCATCCTGCTCATATAAGGTCCACTCACCCTGTTGACATATGCGTAGCCTTTTGGAACAATGTGGGTTTGGAAGAAAGTGGATTTTCCCGCTGCAGAGGAAGGGAAGGGTGAACGAGATAAGGAGGATGTTGACAGGAGGATTGACCAGAAAAACAAACGGTGATACATCGTCCACTTTCACTTACATGCGGGGAAACCCACGGCAACAATGACTTCTGTCTGGCTGGATGTGAGGGAGGCCGATGGCGGGTCGTACAGCCTGACAGTGGAGTCCAGCTTCCTCTAGCAATTTAGATAGAGAGAAACATTTACATCAATACAAACAGACATACATTTAAGAAAAGAAAACACAGTACACACCCATCGCTCATTGTACTCACAGGGTCAAAATCAGGCAGGCTATAGGGGGCGCTCTTCCAGCCCAAAAAGTACTCCTCGGGGGTGTGGAACTGCAACCCAATGTTCAGCGCAAACTACAAACACAAGAAGGAAGACAGTAACTGGTACACACACTGCTCAGGTTTTAGCTTTTTTCTCCATAAAAAGGTATCATGGAGAAACATCAACTCATAGTTAAGACTTATTTCATGACACTTAAGATACACAATACCTCAAAAAGAAATTAGCACAACTGACCAGAGTAAGAATCTTAGGTCTTACCAGTCGGTCACTGCTGGAGAAATCCTTCTTCTTCTTCCCTGGAGCCCAGTTCTCTGGTCTACCTGCAGCATCTGTGCACAGAGGTAAAGTCAGAAGCAGCAAAAAGCCTCCAAATGTATGCGCTTTGAAGAGGTTAATTCTAAATCACATCTGGACTCATGGTTAGGGGTTTACAGCAGTAAATTTAGGTGTAACACTGAGGAGATTTCAGGTAGTTAGGGACTGACCTGGTTAAGATCTGGGACCATTTTTGGGTTTAGGGGAAAGGATGGAAGAAAGATTGAACTAAAATCTTGGATTTCAATATGTGCATCTGAGTGATATCAGATCAGATAACTGAGAACACATACAGTAGCTACCTGTAAGTATGGGCTGATTTTATCAAGTCCACTCACCTCCTACATAAAAACTCTTTCTCTTGTCAACAGTGACTCCATCATTAGCCTGTGCAGGGAAAACACAGGCAGACACACTTAATTAAAACAAAAACACACTGTTCATAGTCAAACATGCAGAAACAAAAGTGAACAATGTGAGGAATAATCAAAGGGCGGTTTCTATGACTATGTAATTCGTGTAATTTATGTTCATCTCAGTGCAAATACTGTATATGAGGTGTGGTTCTTATAAAATACAGGTTTGATCCTCGATCTCAACTGACAATTACCTTCTCACACAAGTGATTCCACATTCCCATAACTGGTTTCCTGTAGATACCAGGACCGGCTGCTACAAACACCTGAGACACAGACACAGAGGGCATCCAAACATCTGCTTTACGTACAACATCTGCTTAAGTGCTAAGAGTCAATCTCCATTATAGCAAACCTGCACAGATAGCTGCAGCGTGGCGAGGATGTCCTCCACTTTAGACTTGAAGATTTCTGGTCTCAGTTTGCCTCTAGCAATCCCCATCTGGTTGGTGAAGAACACCACCTGCAAGGAGAGAGCCAAGGTTAGAGTAGGAAATCCAGTGGCAAACACTGCTAGAGGACATACAATTCAATCATATCTCACTGGCTTTAATCTTGCAAAGTTCACTAAATATTATTAGCTCACCTTATATCCTTTTTTGAGTAAAGCAGCCAGTCTGGGCTGAATCTCTGGGAACAGAATCCTGTAAACACAAGGATGATTACAACAAATCATGCAGATATGGGATATAATCCATAAACCACTGATGGTCATTTATCACACTTCTTAACAATAGCAAATAGGAACATTCAGGAGTGTTGACATACTTCCAGTCATCTGGTGAAGTGGGAAAAACTTTCCCTGACTTGGTGGTGATGATGCAGCCATCTATGTCAAACCCAGCAATCTGGAGGTGGAGAGACGGGGAAATATTCAGACAATTTCACATACGCTGGATGCTATCACCAGCTTTATAACCTGTAAGACAAATTTCTAGAAGGTATAGACATCATTTGAAATTCATGACCTTCATCTCCCAGAAATCATGTAAGGTGATGTCAGTAAAGCCCTACGCAGCATTTCTGTGTTTACTGAAAAAAGTTAGGCCGCTGATTATTTTCTCGAATAATGAATTAATCAATTCGTTTGATGTATAAAACAACAGAAAAGGTAAAAAAAATGCCTTCTACAGTGTCCCAGAGCTCGTGTATTTTGTATTTTACTGTCTTGTTTTGTCCAACTAACGGTCCAAACCAAAGATATTCAGTTTAAACTGATGTAACTTTGAGAAAAGCAACAAATCATGACAATTAAGAAGCTGGAATCAGTCAATTTTATTTTCAGTTGTGCTTGAAATTTGAGTTACTCTGGGATTGGGGATTCTTTTTGTACAGAAAAACACTGAAACAGTTCCCACCTTGTCACTCGCTCTGACTCCAGCAGCAGTGTAGAGCATCAGGTTGCCAATCTGCTGCCAACTGCTCTTTAGACAGGCCTTTGATGATGATGGTGATGAAGAAGATGAAGGCTGGGTGCTGTTACTCCTCTCTGTCGTGGACTTCTCAGCCAACTCCTGCAGCTGCTTGAGCTTCTCCTCTGCCAGTCTCTCCTCCTCATCCTCCTCCTCCTCTTCTTCTTCTTTCATCCAACCATCCGAGGCCTCCTCCTCTACCCTTTGGCGCTTCACCTCAGGGTGCCCCCTCTCTGGGCTCAGTCGTCTTTTGGATGACTGAAGAGAAGAGTGAAAAACACACTGTTTATCATTTTCTGTTTTCTGACTTCAAATGATAAATGTCATCTTTGTAGTAACATTACAGGAATAAACAAATAAGATGCATAAAATAATGCAACAAATAGATTTAAACTCAGTAAACAAACCACTAAATGTGTTACCTTCGTGGGGGAAGTAGAAAAGAAATCCTTTATGCTGCGTTTAGGTGTCGGACTCGACTGTTGTTCTTTCACTTTTCCGTTCCTTCCTCCTTTAGTCTTATCAGTGGCTTTCAGCCCTCTCTGTGCAGAGCTGGAGGCTGTACCATTTGAGCTCAGGGAGTAGTGTAGTTGAAACGGATGGTTCTGGTTAACCAGGTAGAGAGTGCCTCCATGGGTGAGTTTACCAGACTGGCCCCGGCCCAGTTTCTCACCGTCCAGGAAACTGGGATTGGGACCCAGCTGAGGTGGAAAAACAGGACATGTAAGAACTCTGTAATGTAGCATTTATACAATTAGTTTACAGGTTGTATGATGACCTGAGTGGGTCCAGGCAGTAAAGAGTGAGAAGAGTGCCGACATCACATTTTGATCGTGTCAAATATTGACACAGGGAATTACAACCTGCGGCACCGTTTGTTTTCATACCTGAGTAAAAACCACATCCTGGTCTGCATAGCAAGCCACCGCCTTCACTGGTGGGAAACAAAGATTAGTACCATCACAAACATACTCACAGACACACACATTTCAATATACATATTCATTAAGAGCTGAAATCATTATTTCAGAAAGCAGTTCAGTGATTGTTAAGTTTAGAAGTTAATTTTATAAAACAATTTCACTGGGTCCAGCTTTTCATATGTGAATATTCACTGGATCTCTTGGTCTATAATCACAATTAGGTCTAATAAACCTGCAGCTTGAAATTGAAATTGAAATAATATCTATTTTCCCAGAGCACAATATGCCATCTTAAAATGTCGTTTGGACCAATAGTCCAAAACTCAAAGACAATATGTTTACAATTACATATTGAGAGAGAGAGAGAGAGAGAGAGAAAAAAAAAAAGCAAATTCTTATATTTAATAAGTCTGAACTGCAGATATTTTGCTTTGTTGTTTGAAACGACTCATTTGCGACTCAAATGAATAATCGTTTATCATTTTAATTGTCTTAAAAGTGTTATTTGATCAATCTCACTGTGGATTCATATTTCTCTTTCTGTAAAAAAAAAAAAAAAAAAAAAAATGCTGTGTGGAGGTCGTGGGTCAGTCTATGGTAAACACATTTAAGGATGATTGTTTTCTGCTCCCTGTCAGATCTGGAGTGGGCGGGGTTAATTTATTTATTGTTTATACTTGTAGATGGTTAAATAGGTGCTATGCTCTTCCTGGTTTCACTGTGCGTGAAGGGAGGCATTACACTAGTCCAGGAGAGAGACAACCATGGTTTGGACAAGGAGCTGGGTGGTTTAATTACTGGGTCCGGTAAGGCCTGATTTTACTTGTGTTGTATAATGCAACGCGGCACGAGTGAGAGACGGGTGTAGCATTGACAGTTTCCCCCTAAGCTACAGAGCAGTTTTACGATGCGTTGTATTAAGTTACCGCACAACAATAACTGACGTACAACGGCGTCAGTTTACATTATGTTGAACTCTTCCTCACCCTGGTGCCTGGAGCATTTCTTGTCGGCGACCCCGGTCTCCGGACCCCGGCCCAGAATCACAGCTCGTCCGTCCTCTAGAGGGACCCGAGCTCCAGAGGCACCAACCAACGTGCACGACATCCGAACCAACAACCACCGCGAGACTGCAGCTCTACTTTCAGCCAAACCGTGTGTTTGTGAACGACTCGTTTCATAAACCGAAGGAGCCGAGACACAGAGAGCAAAACGGTCCCAGCACGTTTTTGCTACGTGTCTTATCAACATGTAGAGTCTCTACTTGTGGCCACAACTTCTTCGCATTTGAGTTGGTTAGTGAAGAGCACTTAAGTAAACCGGAAGGGGCGTGTTTCTGCGCTGCACCCGCGTTCCTTTGGAAAAACAGTCTCGTTGAGAAACTTGCTCAGCTTGAAAGTTCCGCCCTGTCCGCCCGTCCACTTGGTAAAATAGTTGTTATTATAAATGTAGTTATTTTTGGTGGAATAATTTAGTGTTATTTCTTGTGTTTTCTGTTTAGGTTTTGAATTTCTTGGGTGAAAGGTGGCAATAAATGGGCGAAACGCGTACTGTATGTGCTCCACCTAGTCAGGTAGAAAAGAGCCGAAGAAGAAAAGTAAAGTCAAGACACAAGGCGGAAGAGGATGGTAAATTCTCCGGCGTTGTAATTACCTGGGCCGAATGCTTCTCTGTGCACCAGCGTAGTCGAAAAAAGGAAGAAATACTTACCTGTTCGTCACCTTTGCCTTTTATGTATAATGATAAATGTTTTCATGTTTTTCTATTTTGTCCATAAGTTGGTTAGAGAAATCCTTTTTTATTTAAAAGTGAACTTTTTATCCACAATTTAAAACACAAAACAAAATGAAAACGAAGATTATCTGAGACTTTTGTTAAACAGTCATCATAAGTTAGTTTAATAAACAAAATGACAGATGTTCTGATGTGTAATTTTACAGACAAAAACTTGTGTAAACACCCATAAATATATATTCCTGTACATTCTCGGCCAGTGTGTTTCCATATTAACACTGAGAATGTTGAAAGACAGGTTTTTTCGACAGAACTATCCCTTGTTCTTTGCAACTGCCTGTCCTCCCCCCTCTTTTTGTTATTTGCATAAATACTCGCTCCCGTTTCCGTGGTCATTTATATTCTTTCACTGTCTTGTTGTTGGATAGTGTTCTTGGTCGAGAGCCTGTTTGGAGAACTGTTGTGCTGCAGTGTATTACTACAGACAGAAAGACAACTTCACTTTCAGGTAAAACAAAAAAAAAAATCACTTTATACTTTTAGATAGATTTTGGTTGTAGTAAAAACCGCAAACTCTTTGGCCTCAGTGAAACCAGGTGGAGAGCAGCTTATAATCTTTTGTCTCTCAACCAGCTATAGATTGAAATTTTGTTGTGTTAACTTGATTGTCATGAAAGTGTAATGCATAAACCTTGAGTAGTACTTTTAATTTTTGTTTCTCTCTTTCTATTCCCACAGGACAGCCTGACATATGACAGACATCTTGGTGTAACTGTTTAAACAACATACATCTGAGTCAACTCCTTTTTTTGCCTTCCTGCCCATCACCCTCTTCATCAATCTTCAGAGCCTCAGTCCTTCTCACCATGTCCACCCAGCCCCCCCGAACCCACCATGAAGCAGCATATATGTCCCTTATGAGAGGCTTGCGAGAGCTGGATCTCCATGGCCCCCGTGTTCCCAGCGATCTGGTTCTGATTGGAGACCACGCCTTTCCTTTGGCAATGAACAGCCGAGGCCAGGTCCTGATGGCTGCCTCTCTCTACGGGCGTGGAAGGATTGTGGTCCTGGGTCATGAGGGCTACCTGACAGCTTTCCCTGCTCTGGTAGAGAACGCTCTGACGTGGCTGAGAGGAGATGGATCTGACAACCTGTCTGTGGGGATCCAAAGGAACATCATGGCGGTCGCCGATAACCTCAGCAAAGCCGGCTTCCAGGCCAATGTTGTGGGGGCCTTCAGCAACAATCTGGAGGTTGGTGTATATGTGACAGATGCCTACAGTGTGGGTCCAGACCAGAAGCACCTGGTGGCATTTATGAAAGCTGGAGGAGGAGTGCTGATAGCAGGTCAGGCGTGGAGCTGGGCTGCAGATCACCCTAAGGAGAACACACTGCTTCAGTTTGGAGGGAATAAAGTTTCTGGTGTGGCAGGGATCTACTTCTCTGAGCATCCGGGTGAGGTAGAGTGCCTGCCAGTCTATCCTCAAATCCCGTCCTCCTGGATGGCTGTAGTGTGAGTGTATACTGTACTTTTCTTTTATTGCACATTTTAGAGATGTTCCACTTTGCAAAATTACAACTGCTATCTGAAAACTTCTCCACACATATGGCCCTTCTGTTATTACATTATTATTAATATTGACATTTTCACTCTGGCATGGAAGCCATTTAATTCAATTATTTTTAGGATTCATTATAATAAATCTAAGAAATAAAAAGCATAACAATAATAAGAATATATGAGTAATATTAAAATAGTTGTTGAGATACCTACCATATAGCTGCGCAGTTCCCGGTTAGATTATGGCCTTTATTGCATGTCACCATCTAAACAAAAACCATAATGAGAATAATTTTTTTGTCAGTCATTAACATATGGTTGTACTTACATCATCATCATACTTATACTCATTGTACTTCATCATACTGAAGCAAAACCAGCCCTATAAGAATTTCTATTGAAGTACAAAAAACAATTACAAAGTGTGAGTGATACGCTTATTCTTTACTATAATTCAATAATATACTGTATCTCTCACTCATCGGCATCTCTCCTTCCCTCTCTTCTCCCCCCTCCCTAATACAGAATTGGTAAGGATTTTGAGGACGACTTAGAGTTCTTACTCCAGGGGGTTTCAGAGTTTGACCTCCAGGGTGGAATAATAGTTTCTGAGGTTATGGTCCACGGCCCTCTAACCTTCCCCATCGGTACCACAAAGAATGGACAAGCGTTCCTGGCGGGAGCCTACTATGGGCAGGGACGGGTCATTGTGGTTAGTCATGAAGGACTTCTGGGACGAGAGGTAAAATCTACTTTAATGATTGGTCTTAAGATTTCTGCCTTCTTCGATCAAAAAAAGGAAATTTTTCTCATATAGTGTAGGTAAAAACTGATCAAATATAGATAGTGTGATCTCAGTAGATATGATTTCTTTGCATATTTATTTGTCACATATTAACCTCGGACCAGCAGCAGTTGGCTGTCTGTGTGCTAAATAATGAGTGTGCGGATCTGCCAAATCTTTTTACAGGATTAACTGCTGTCTTTGTTTTGAAATTATTCCTTTCAATACAGACTATGGCTCCATTTTGGAACAATGCCATTCACTGGTTGGATGAAGGCCGGCAGGGGGTCGTTGGTATCGCACCTGCTAATGCCCTCAAAGTTCTCAGCAAGTCAGGGCTTCAGTGTGAGAAGACCAACTTCAGAGAAGACCTGAGTGTGTTTGTGTGTACAGCGTACAGCGCTGAGAAAGTGGAGGAAATCCAAAACTTTGTGGCAGAGGGAGGAGGCCTGCTGATTGGTGGCCATGCCTGGTACTGGGCACAGTCACATGCTGGGCAAAACACAATGACAGATTTCGCAGGTAAGATAATTCAATAACATTCTCAGACGGTCTCTCCTAAAAGGTAATCATAGTTTTACACTCGGTTGTGCAAACAAGAAGTGCAGACAGACAGTTGCATTACAAAAAAAAAAAAGAGAGCTCAGACACAGCCTCCCTTTGTGCGACATTAGAAAGTTTTACGAGGGGAGGGGGTTTCCAAAGATATTTGACCATCCAACAAGCAGTTCTGTATGTATGTTGGCATAAAGTGATAGTTAAATGGAGGCAGAATACATTTGAGGAGAAGCCAAAGTTCTGAGCAGCAGGAGGAAGGAGTACTGGACAATTGTAGAGAAACTGTAGAGCGGCAGACTTGGCCCAGATAATATGACTTACTTGTGTCCAGGGGTTTCATGTTGGTATGAACCCTTGATGTCAAGCAAGTATCTGACAGCAGCAGACACACCAAGAAACCAGTGTAAACTCCTGGAAACGGGGGGCTTGGTCTCTGAGTAGAGAGAAATATGCAAGGATCCTCACAACAATGCAGGAGAGCCAGTGAAAAGCTTGGTAGTGTCTTGATAGTACAGGCAGTAGCCAAGATGGTAAAGACAATCTGGTAAAGGTGAATGCAAAAAGTGCACGGGCAGTATATATAACCCACAATATAGCACAGCAGGTCAAGTCAGGTTTGCTTCAATGTCTTTCAGGGAACAAGATCCTGAACAAAATGGGCATGAGCCTTTTGGGAGCACCAATGACAGGGGGTTTATTCAAGGCTCCTGTACCCAGCCAGGCCATCAAAGACACCTACCACTTCCGCCACCTTCTCCGCCGCTTTGCTGGCCATGTGAACAAGGGGGAGGAACTCACCGAGCATGAGCAGGAATCTCTTAAAAAGCTGGGCAGCGACTGCTCCAACTACTTGAACCTGAAGGCTCATGACTGCCCCTCCTATACACAGGTTATGTCCACCCTCACTGATGTCTTACTGAGGTCAGGCATGCCACAGGTGAGTGGACAAAATAAAATGAACTCTTATTAAAATAAAATATTCCAAATAACGTGTTTTTGAGTTGTGCCAAAGAATTATACTGTAGATCATAAATGTTGTATATGGTTATTATACTACAGCTATCAACCAGTCAGATGTTTCAGAACAACATCCTTTATAATATTCATTATTTATTTTCTTTCAAGGTGTGTGGCAGCAGCCCTGTGAAGAGTCCCAAAGACCACCTGCTCCTCAGTGTGGGGACAGAGTTGTATAAGGTTTGCCCAAACCCTGACGCTCTCCTGCCTCACCTCATCAAGGATAACCCGTTGATGCCAGTTGTCTATAACCACAGGATCATGATTAATGTTAACACGGAAGGTCAGATCTTGTTTTTTGTTGAGAAATCTATCAAATATAATTGTTACGAGATCAATATGATCAATATGTGAAATATGTCTTTCAGATTTTATACGTGTAAATACATGAATATAACTTTGCTGCTGCTCTGTGTGTGTGTGTGTGTGTGTGTGTGTGTCTATAACCACACATGATTAATGTTAATACAGCAGGTCAGAGCACATGTGGACAAATGCAGAACAGAATTATAATAAGTAACATATGTGTTTGCAGAACGGTGATAGATTTTCAATTAACATAATTGTGTGTGTGTGTGTGTGTGTGTGTGTTAGGAAGGGAGGAGTGGATCAGTATAGGTCTTTACCTCTCTCCTGGTATGAAGACCTACATGGCCATACCAGCAGACATCGTCAACAAGGGATGGAAGGTACAGTCCACAAAATCAAATAAGACATTAGGACTATTGAGTTCAAGTTTAGGCTTTGAGATTCAAAAAGAAATCCCATCACTAACAAATCAAGAAAACCATAATCCATATCCCATAATGCAGCTGTATGCTTCCTGTGCTGTAGAACTTGTAATGACTGTTAGCAGTCTAAGAAAATGGTCCAGGTCTTCAAAGCATTAACACATATTCCATGTCTTCCTCAGATCCAGATCGGCTGTCAGACAGACAAACTGAAGGCTGCAGAGATAAAAAGAGCTCCATGTGTTCATGTACAATTCCCCATAACCTCAGAGATGATGCAGGTGTGGAACCTCTGGGGGGGACTCATCTACCTGGTTGCCCCACCCAAAACACAAGTGGAGGGAGTAGAGGTCGTAGTGCAGATGGCTGTACCTGCGCCCTATTATAAATCTGGTGTGTTCAGTGGGTCGAACTGTCATGCAGTATGTGTTTGCTGATGTGTGTATCTGTGGGTCCTCGTGGGGTCAGTGGAAGAAGTCTGGTGATTTTTGTTCTCCGTAGTATGGGATAAATATGGTTGTGTTGAAATTCAGGGAAATGTATATTAAGATGGAAATGCTGGGTCCATTTAACTCTTATGAACTGATACCTCACACAAAGATCCAGTTAACAGTCTCACCACTCCCTCTCTAAATCAATGCACGTTTGCTAGTCCATTGGTAACCATACTAACAGTTTGCACCCTGCTTTGTGCTGCGTTAGTAGTTAACTCTCACAGGGGACATGGACCTAACCTCAAATGAACTACAAACTACAACTTTAAAATATGGATGAGGATTTCAACACAGTTCCTCTTTTTGCCTGTTGTTAAGTGGCCATAGTACTTGGATGGATACTTTTACTCTCACCCTTTGTCCCACTATGTGGTGAATGAATTTATATCAGGTGCATTGGTTTTTCATGGTCTTGTTTGCAGCCTGGCTTCTATGTTCCTGATTAACTGTTTAATCTATAGTAGATTTACAGTTGTATGGACCTAGTCCTTACATTATATTTAAGCAGTCTAGCCATTCATGAAAGACAGTCGTATAGATGTTCTCTTGGAATTGTAGTTCTTGACATTGCAGGTTTGTACTCTTTCACATGGGGCATTATATATGAGATAATGTAATAATTCAAAGCTCAGTTTTGAACACATCCATCCCTTTGTTCTCTTCAGGCGTGACAACAGCAGCCGATTGGTCCTTGCTGCGCACTGCTCCCTCACCCTGGGCAGAGTTGGAGTTTGACAACATCATCCTCACTGTGCCATCAGATGTTGTTCGGGACCTGGAGCGCCCCGATGAGTTGGCGGCGCACTGGGATGCCATCATGAGGGCCATTGCTGACCTGGCAGCAAAACCACACAAATTCCCCCGCAAGGAACGCTTTGTGGCAGATGTGCAGATTTCCCATGGTGAGTGTGTTTGGCTTGGCTATTTTAAATGCCTGTTTCTTATTTGCTCATCCTATTGAGAGTCCTGGGGAGATGGAGCCTCTCACAACTCATGCTGGATGAGAGGCATGGACAGGCGGTCAGTAGCTAACCCTAAAGAGCATCGCTATAAAATAGTTTTTCTGATTATCCTCTGCTCAGGTTGGATGCATGCAGGTTATCCTATCATGATGTACAATACTGTAGCGGCTGACCTGATAAACGTTGACCATGCCAGGAGTAAAGGCTTATGGGGCCCCATCCATGAACTGGGACACAACCAGCAGAGAGGATGCTGGGAGTTCCCATCACACACCACAGAGTGTACATGCAACCTGTGGTCGGTGTATGTGCATGAAGAGGTGCTGGGGATCAACAGGGAACAGGTAGAGTTAATCAGAAAGACCGTGTTTTAAGGTGTATTATGACACAAATTTATATCAGTAGACATCAACAACTCTTTTTTTATCCTTTGTTGAGAGAAGTATTTAAATTGTCATCAAGATTATATTGTTTCACAATCATCTTGTTCAACGCAGGCTCACGAAGCTATGACTTTAAAAAATCGAAAGAAACGAACAGAGGAATATGCTAAGGGGGGCAAGAATCTCAGCTGCTGGAGCGTGTGGGTGGCCCTGGAGACATATATCCAGGTAAGAGAGAATTATTCTATATTACATTATGTAGACAAAATATACTTAGATCACACTGGAGTCACATATTTAACAAAATCACACACCCCATAGGCCAAAAAATGCATATTACACTGACAGTCTATAACCTTATTTGACCCATTGAGGCTGTATTGCTCATTACACATCAGACAACAAAAATGTTGAGTTAAAAATTGTAAGACAACACTTTTATTTTTATTTTTACATGTCCGTCCACCTTTTTCTCCTTCCACGTAGCTCCAGGAGAAGTTTGGCTGGGATGCCTTTAAGAGGGTGTTCGCTGCCTACCATGAGATGAGCGACTTTCCCGGTGACAACAAAGGAAAGATGAACCTGTATGCTGAGACGTTCTCCTACAATGTGGAGATGAACCTGTGTGGATTCTTTAAGGCCTGGGGCTGGCCCATTGAACCAGCCACTGAAGAGAAACTCTCCAGCCTGCCTCCCTGGGGTGACCACCCTATGGTCCAGTATGACTGAACGTCAGTCTGCTACTGATTAAAGTGCAGAGAGATGGGTTCAATGAATACCCAACACTTTATTTAGTGGGAAATTCAATTAACTAACTTTGTTTTCTTTTTTGTTCTTGATATATTTTACCACATTTATTGTAATATTGAAATAGTCCCTCCTCTTCTTGCTCTTACTCACATCCACTCCTCCTGTCAGATGCTGGATTGCCTGTTTGGAAAACTTGTGCTGCAGTGTAATAATTGAAGAATAAAACCAACTTAACTTTAAGGTAAAAAATAAACTTTTGCTTTAGGTTGGTGTTTGTTTGTGAAGACATCTATAACCTGTAACCAGACTTGATTATATCTCAGAAGCCAAAGTTGTAGATTGAAATTTCTCTGTCCATTAGTTGATTAAAACTAACAAAGAAATAGTCACACAATGCTGTACATGCTACTATTGTGAAAATTTATACCAGATGTGCTCTATAAAAACCATCAACAAAGTTAAAGCAAGAGCTTCATAAATAACTTTATTGGACATTATAAACTACATTAATTTAAACAATTTACAAGACTGAAAATGTATAAAAGAATGTAATAAATGGATTAATTAAATACTGTAGTGTACAATTTATAATCAACTAACTATTTACAATCAAAATACAGTTGTGGATGAAGTTAAAGCTGAATTTCTCTGTCAAATTTAAGTTTGCTTAATAAAAAGTAGTTGAATCAACAGTGCAAAAGAATTTTTAGTAACAACTATATTCATTATTCATCATGAGTCCTAATGTGTGAGACAGTTAATATTTATTTGCTCCAGTAACAATCTCCCTCCTAAATAAGTGATGCTGTTGGAACAGTACACTGATATTATCTATAATGGCTGAGGACTATGAAATATGAACTCTAATGTTTTAAACTATTGACAATTTGTTACAGCTACAGTGGAGTCCAAAAGTCATGTGATTGTATGTCTGACATGGGGCAGAGAGTGTAATACGACAGTGAGGGTGTAGGGAACAAAGAAGAGCATAGCTGATAAGACTGAGCAATGTTATGGCCACAAGTGTTACATTAAAAAATACTATATTATCATATAAGACACTGTGTCTATGTTTGGGAAGAGAAGATTTTCATGTGTGGACACTGTAGGTGGAGGTGGTGCAGGGCCTCCATCATTGCCGCAAGAGGTCGTAGGTGTCCCCAAAGATCCAGACCTTGGCTGGATGGGAAAAAAACATTATAATAGAGAGAAATCATATCAATATCATATTGTAGAGTATAGAGAAAGAGACAAAACAAACAGCACTCTGATGATCACAGATATCTGAAAATACATTATTCCCTCAGCTTAGTTGTAATAACAGTCTGCTGAACTGTTTTACACACAGTTAGCTTACACACAGTAACTTCAGCTAATATTACAAGGTTTCTCCTCATATATGTGATATTTATCACATATATTTATATATATTTATTTATTTCAGCAGCGCGTCAAGTCTGCTCTCAGTCCCACGAAGAAGAAGGACTTCCGGCAGCGCTTGAAGTTAGCATCACAGAAACACAGGAATGGCTGCACCTCCTAAAAGGCGATATTCATCTGTATCCCGAAGGACCGCTCCTGACAAGAAACCACATTCAACGGCAAAGAAAAGAAGCGACACGAATAAATCTCGATGTGCCTTTCCACCGCTGGAGACAGTTAACTTTCCTGTTAGCCCGGTGAGTAGCATCAGTGATGGCTCCTTAGCAAAAGTATAATCAGTGCAACGACTGACAAACCCTACCGACAAACATTTCAGGGGTTGATATTGACGGTTAGTAGGATTGTGTCTGTTGCTCTCGGCTGTTGTACAGCTCGTTACGTCAGTAACTTTAGGCTCATTTTGTAACTGATTAAACCGAGTGAATACAGGTCGATCGGTTCACCATGTTGTAACCTCAACCTCAAAAAATATTCCATACTAAAATATTCCCTCCAACTGGTGGTACTCGAGCCAAATCCCTTCGTTGTGTAAGTTTGTCCGTTTCAAACAGCAACAGTCACCAACACGTGAAAACAAATTCTTCAGATTCTTTTTTTTCGTTCACGTTTAATATGACGAACCGTTCCCCAGATTTCTCTTCACTACAACATCCCAACTCCTACTGACGTCACCACTCTCAGCGTCAAAGTAAAACCAGAGGCCAGCTGCATCAGCACATCTCACAAGCCCAGACTCACTCTGAACGTCACCTCCTTGTGAGTAACCAACCAGCAGGTCCACCTTCAGTTAGAGAGGAATACTGCAAGTGATCCTCTGTAGCTGCCAGTGCTAAATACCTGTCTCTACTGATACGTCTAATACAACTGTGTAAGGTGTGAAGGACTCACGTTGTTATGGTTCTGATGCAGATATAGTGGAAAGGAGACAACTACCAACATGGTGATCCTTGATATCAAAATGCTTTCTGGCTTTGTCCCAGACCCAGAGTCTCTGAAACGGGTGAGTTATTAGAGAAACTTTGAGCTCAGTAGAAATTGATGAGTTTTTATGTGTTGATGAAGCTGAGTATCGTCTCCTCACAGCTCCAAGATGCTTTGCTGGTGGACCGTGTTGAACAAAAGCAAGACCACGTTATGGTCTACATTCGGGAGGTGAGAGGAATTCACAGTGGGGATCAACAGATGGTGCTCTCCAGATTTGTTACTGATCGTATCGTCTGTTTTTCTTCCAACAGTTACCAAAGGACATAGCCATCAACCACAGCTTAGAGCTCATACAGGAGCTCCCAGTGCAGAACCTGAAGCCAGCCGTGGTCAAGATCTATGACTACTACCAGCCAAGTAAAACTGATACTCAGACCTCCTACACACACCATAAAACCAGACTTTAAAATCCTACAAACCAAACATTTAGTTTGAAATGTACCCTGGATAAACGACAGCTTTAAAATTCAATGAACATAGACTGCAGTTTGTACAGAAGCCCTGAAAGGCTGAAAAAAAAAAAACTTTGGAAAAAATGATCCTCTCAGAAAAATGTGTCACTTCTCTTTCAGGGCTTCCATGAGTTTGTCATGAAAAGAAAAATACAGTGTTTTATCATCCTGGTTCCTACACCACATGGAAATCAAAGATCATTACATTCATTTAAAGCCTCAGAAACAGTGTAAATTTGTCAAAACTCGTGAAGAAAGCAGCTGTTAGTTTTCACAACAACCACAAATGTTCACTGTTTGGTTTGTTCAGTCTCTCTTCATCTAATTCTCCTTTTCTTTTCTCCTCTCAGGTGACCAGGCTGAGACTGAATACATCTCCCCTTGTGCTGCAGGAAACAATCTAGAATAACATGCTGTTATTACAGAAACAAAAAATTCAACAACATATAATATACAACATACAAAATGTTTTAAGTTTTCCTCTAACCTACAGGGGTGATTGTATAACTTTTATTTTTTTAATTTTTATGATGAAAAGTCTCACTATATTATATTAAACTATATTTAATATAATGTAAAATAAAACTAAAGTCTCCTGATGATTTTTCCTTTCATTTGCAGCTTTAAGACTGATGTGTTCTCTGTGATTCAAGTAAAACCTTTAATAAATAATAATAATATAATTACATGTCTGTTTGTGTATATGTACCTGCATTATTCTGGCCACTATAGGAGAGTGAAACAAGTTGTCAGGGGAACCTGCTGACTGCTTCTCGTGCTTTGCTCATATTCATAAAACTTCTCATACACTCTGTAGAAACTGGTGTTTTTTTATGTACTTGTGAGTAAAATATCTGTTATCTCCCCTCAGGACAACAGGCAGCCACTAGAGGGCGCTGGTGCACAGACTCTGCCACAGCCCTTTAAAGTATCTGCTCATGTTCATGTTTCGTGTGTCCATCTGTTTGTGGGACCATTTCCTAAACATGACAAACTGTGGTCGTGCTTTTTGTGTTTAGCACCTTTGTAGATTTTTTGCTCTCTAACTTCTTTCTACATCATAAAGTCGTATTATATTCAAATCTTCAAAATCTATTTTTACTTTATAATTTTTTTTCCCCCACTGGATTTAATGTTGATGAAGCTTCTGGAATAAAACCAAACTTACTTCTATTTGTTTTACTCTAAAATGTATTTCTGTATTTTTGGCATCAGCTGAAAAAAAGCCATGAAATATACAGTATGTGCAAGGGAGAGTTTAGCCAATCATTTAGCAAAATCTGATTAATGTTCATTGAACTGATAGATTGATCAATTACACACAAAAATGTGTCTATAATGTCTCTAATTCCCTCATATTGACAATTGATGAATGTAATGTTCCACTTTATTTTATATAAAAACTATGTTGTTTCTCAGGTGTATTGCAGTGTATTTAATTACCACTTCTGTTTAACGATCTTTAACATTTGACAACCTTTTTTTTTCTAAATCAGGAAAATTAACAAACACAAATATAAGTTTTAGCATCAAAATAATTAATCCCAGATTGTCATTTGTGTATTACAACTGTAGGAAATTCACATGGTGCACAGGTGTTACTAATGATGTCATTAAGTGTCATCGTGCACAATACTGTGGAATAACATAATTAATGTTATTAGTCACACCTGTGCTTTCCCTATGATAATATGTCAAAGGTCTATCAACACACTAATGAGGACTAAAGACATCTGCAGTGTCTGACACATGAAACCAGATGAGACAAATCATCTTCATCATCAGCAACACAATGACATCATGGGCTTTCTTCTCCAGAAACACCTCCATTTATTTCTCCTTTTACATAGAAAAAACGTAAAACAAGCTCAGAAAAAAACTGCATATTGTGTAACTTAAATTTTTTTTTGCTACTTAAAAGGAAGTAATTACATTTTTTTTTTTTTAATTTAAAAGGGGGAAACTCGTTTTCAGCTATCAAGCGACGTCACTTCCGGGATGTAGGGGTGAGCAAAATGACAGCTGGTTGTTTTCATCAACAAGGGAAATTCAAAGTAGACATTAAAGGTATGTAGAAAGATAACCTGCCATTTTATCAGTGTTGGACACGGTGTCTTGGCGCGCTGTCATTAGCTGGTGATAACTGAGAGTGTATTTATATCGCTGCCATCTGTAATCCATCTCCGGCTCCATCGAGCTGCTGCTGCTTCTGCTGCTGCTTCTGCTGCTGATGCTGCTGGGGGTCAGACTCACTGATGCCGAGTCTGGACTGGACACTGCACGACTGTCAACTAAAAGGCATTTTGCACTTATAATCCCCCAAATTATAAATTGTTCTCTGTAGCTGGAGGTGTAATGGAAAAGTGTTGTTATTGTGCGTACGGGTTTAGCTCTGCACGGTCTAATAAAAATAACCAAACTCCATTCACAAATCTGTCAATTCTTTGATTTATGTGCCTTATCGGCCTATGTATAAAGCTACAATACCACTATAAACATTTTACTCATCACTGAGAGTTATACATTAACTCGGCATAAATCTCATAGAAGAAGAAAAACCTATAGCTGTAAAAAATTAACTTTTATGACGGGTCTGCCTGTTGTTGCCAGGATCATTTTTCACCTAATCGATGTGACCTGATGAGGGGCAGCAGCTGGTAAGGCACGAAAAAAAAGTAAAAATTTTGCTTTATAACTTTTGTTTTGTAGAAAGGGAATATGCCAAATCCATAAGAACTTAATGCTGAATCTCATGTTTGCATAGTTTACAAACTAGTCGAAGTGTATATTTACTTATAAGCAAAGAAGTATAAAATTACGGGATTTTTCAAGGGCGTTTGGTTTTGCGGGCTCCCCGTAAAAACAGCCTGACTCCATCCAAAATATGTCACTTTATAGTTGCTTGAGTCATATTGGCGGATGTATAACGTAACAACACCACTTAATATCTTTTAGGAATCATCAATAGTTACACTTTAATTCGGGGTATATCTAAGAGAAAAAGTAGGACGTGTTGCAGTAAAATCCCAACTTTTGTAGTCGGTTCGTCTTTTGTTGCAACGATCATTTTTCACCCACTGACAACGAGGGGATTAGTGGTAAACCACAGTTGAAAAAGTTGAAATTTAGATTATATAAGTATTTCTCTGTCATAAAGATTATGCCGAATTTTTGAGAACATCACGCTCAATCGTTTCCATCGTGTTTTGCAAACTGTTTTAATCTGTACTTTTACCCACAAGTGAAGAAATGCTAAATTGACTGATTTCTTAACGGCGTTCGGCGTGGTTCCCTTCACCCTCAAAACACCAACCATTGATCATATTTATACTGTCAGTGACAGATAATTGTCTTATCTTAAGCCTTGTTGGGAAACACTTGTGCTTCCTTTAGTTCTGTTGATATTGGCAGTTGAATAACCAGGAAGAAAACCAGCAGAAACTGCTCTTTGACCTTGTTTGTTCTCCAGTGTCATGTGGTGAGCGCCTCCCAAGTCCTGCCTCTGCTGGCCTGCACAGACCAAATCCTGACAACTGACCAAAGAGGCTCCAGCATTTCTTCTGGGGACGCCTGTCAGCCCGAGCAGCCACTCTGGAGTAAGACAACACTCACAGAAGCTGTAGAACCTGTCTTTAATCTCCCAACCGGACAGCCTTGTCTTGTGTACAAGTTTTTACTTTTCCGTTTTCAATTGCACTTAAATTGAATGAACAAACATGCCTCAGTGGATCAGGCTTCTCCTGATTTCTTTGACAGGCCATCATCAGCACAGAAAAAGAAGAAGACGGTGAGCAGAGACATTGGTCAAATCAAGGGGGACGTCTCTTCAGGTAAGACACTTTCTGTCGTAACTTCTGAACTGTGACCATGTACAGTTGGAGATAACAGAGACTTAAAAAAAACAAAAAAACAGATATGACTTCTCTCAAACAGGACACCCGGTCAGACACCTAACAAATGTGTATCTTATGTATAAAAAATAAATAAATTACTGCAGCATCAAAGCAAATAACGTGATTCATTCGATGAAGAGTAACAAATTGCTTTCATACGTTACCACAATTTACTGCAGCCCATTTTTAGTCAAATAAGATATTGTAACAAGATCCTTTTATTTTTTTATTTCAGCAAAAACCACTACATAATTTATGCTTCCCTGCAGCAGATTCCACAGCGAGGCTCTGCCCACCGAGCGTTTTAAGACTCACAGACACTCGTCATTTTAATTATAGAAACTTAAGTGATACGTCGGGGTCATAAGGTCCCTCGTCACGTTTTTCTTTTTTTTTTTTTCAAGTTCAGCAGAAAGATCAGCTTTCATGTTTCTCTCCATCAGGCAAATTCAGGAAGATTTAAATGGGACAGTGTCTCTGTGGTTTGCTGATAAAGAGCTGAGGACACCTCCTTGTGTCCCTCCCTGCTTCCACTATCATTTTCTGACTCTCTTAAAAAGACACGCAGACATTTATCAGGCTGGACAGCTTTGAACCATCAGCTGTTCTCTTCCTCTAATGTGGGTGTAAAGAGTGTTTTGTTCTACTTGGAACATATGTTTTTGTTTGAATGACTGATTTGTCCAGACTAGAAGTGAGAAAATGAAATTGTTTAGTGATAAAATATGGTCTTAAAATTAATTTACAACAGTGGATTAATTGGTAGATGGTAGATGAAGCTGGTTGTCAAGCAGAAATATGCCGGGTACGCTCTGGTTCCAGCCTCTTTGTTGTGAGTATTTGCTGCTTTGTTCATTATTTCACTTCACTATTCTCTGAAACTTTAATTGATCAATCAAAAATCTAATGGATTAATTAATTAATAATGAAAATAATCATGATTTTCAGCCACAAACTTACAGTGAGAAAAATGTAGCCATCGATTTAGCATTTAGCATCATGTTGGACATTAAAAACAAAACAAAACAAAAAAACAGAAAAACATTCTTCTTTCTGGTCAAAACCTGGCTCCTACGTTACCCACAATTCAATTCCACCACTGGCAGTTATCAGAGATTCTGATGCGTTATGTTTGTATAGTGGCTAATGTAGCTAGCCTGTTAGCTTCAAGGAGAGGGCTACAGAGGTCTGGTAAGATCACAGAAAAAACATCTTTATTATTTCACACATTGTTCTTTCTTGTCAAAACCTGGATCCTACGTTACCCAGAATGCAATTCCTACACTGGCAGTTGTCAGAGATTCTGGTATGTTATGCTAGTATAGCGGCTAATGTAGCTAGCCTGCTAGCTTCAGGCAGAGATGAGGAGCGGGCTACAGAGGTCTGGTAAGATCACATGTTTTCTAACTCCACACATCAAGAGTTTTTAAATGATCAGACCAAACTGATTTATCAGACTTCACACAGCTAGCACCAGAAACGTTTGCCAGCTAGTGTCAAATTGATCAGTTATAGCTTGATAGTAATGTTTTTGTAGTTTGGGTTTTTAGCGTGGAAGAAGATTACATCAGATTTTGCATAGTTAAATGTAAAATCTGTAAAACTGTTTTCATTTCTCATGGTGTCTTTACGCCATGTATGTTTGTTTTTGGGTTTTTTTTCGAAAAATGTTAAAAATAAATAAATTTAAAAAAAACCTAAAATGCATTTTTGAGTGATCCTCAGTTCATTATATAATGAAAAATCAGAGCAGAAAATCAATTTATGTCCTCAGTATTTTTCTGGAACTTTGTTTTTACATTACATTCTAACAATATATTTAATTTTGACTTCATTTAACATGAATTTGCAGACATTTGTTAGATGTAAAATTTTTAGATGAACTGTCTAATTCCATGTATATATATATATTAGAACTCAAAAAAAGAAAAACTTAAAAACTTTTAAAATGTGTTTTAAGTGATCCTCATTACATTATATAATGAAAAATTAGAGCAGCAAATGTTTTGGTTCATGTTAAATATGGTAGTTTTTGTTTTGATCTCTCTCTTTTGAAAGAAAACCATGGCACTATGAGCAATAAGCCTTTAGTCTGACTTTCAACCAATGATGTAAGGCAGTCTGAGCAGGAGCTGCTATGATTGGTTGATTAATTGATTAGTTTTTTGTAAACAGCAAATCTATTATTAATATAATCAGTTTGTTGATGCAGAAGCAGTCAGAATTAACTATATTATTTAGAATGTAATGTAATTTCACCTAAAGTTGTTTAAACTCCCAAAACAAAGTTCTAGAAAAATACTGAACATGGACATTAATTGTTTTGTTGATTCGAAGAAGAAACATTTGTTCTGATAATCAATAAATTGATGATGAGCATTTTTCACTATTTACTGATGTTTTATAGCCCACACTATTCATTGATTATTTGAGACAGTAATCAGTGGATTTATTGATAAAGAAAATGATCATGAGTTATAGCTTGATTTGTAAACATGTCCGAGCTGACAGCCAATCACGTCTGTCTCTTTCCCACGCTGCTGACCAGCTGAGGTGGAGGCTGTTCATCGGGACGGAGCCATGGAGCCACCGGAGTATAAAAATGGTCGCACCTTTGTGGAGGTGATCAGCGAGAAGTACAGTCCAGAGAACTTCCCATACCGCAGAGGACCCGGTATGGGGGTGGTGGTTGTGCCCACCGTGGCTCCTCAAGGTTCCCCTATGAAAGGTGAGGCTTCGTAACATGGACAGATGGATGTGGGCACGTCGCTTTCAGATGACCTCACTGCAGCCTTCATAGGATCGGCCATGACTGTTTATATTTGAAGTGGCTTCAGAAAGTATTCAGATCCCTTCACTTTATTCACATTTTACTGTTTAATTTGAACAGGACAACATTTTTCCCATAAATGTACAATCGATAACCAATAAGTAAAAATACAATTATTATTATTAATTATTTCAGCAAATGTATTAACTTAAATCTCTCATTTACAGAAGTATGTAGACCCTTGATTCAGTTCACTTTGTAGAAGCGTGTTTGGCTGCTGCAGTCTTGAGGAGTTGTGGAATTGAACAGCCCTCAGTACTACGCAGACTTCCTGAGGACACGCCTGTTAAGTCCGGACATTTGGATTCAGCCCTTGTCTTCTTACTGCAATGCATTATGGTCTTTTAATGTTGGAAAAATTAGACCCATAAATACAGGATTGCATCCTGTCTTCTCTTACTAGACTTCACAATAATACCAGTTGCTGCAGTTTATTCTGGGATCTTGGCTCTTATCTCATCGTTGTTTGTAGCATCAGAACATGACTATATTAATTTAGATTAGTGAATTTTCTGTTTGAATAAATCACAGCTTTATTTGACTCATTACATGTAATCTTAAGGACATATTGCCCAACTTAAAAACCCTAGAAAACCCTCTTTTTTCCCCTCTGTTCGACTAATTCCCTCCTCTCCCACCTCCAGACCGTCTGAACCTGCCCAGTGTGCTGGTGTTGAACTGCTGTGGGATCAGCAGGGCAGGAGACCAGGCTGAGATCGCTGCTTTCTGTTCCCATGTCATGGAGCTGGACCTGTCCCATAACAAGCTGCAGGACTGGCATGAGGTGCAGTTTATGGGTTTATTACAATAGTTAAATCCCAATAAAGGATTAAAAGATAAAAAATTCAAAACCATCAATGAAATGATTCTACTAAAGTAAATATATAGAGATTCTTTGTTGAAAACCAAGCAGCAACTTCCAGGGCTGAAGTGCCAGAAACTGCAGTTCCTCTAACGACCACTAGAGTCTGGCTCCAACAGTGAGTCAGTCCCCATAGACTCCCATGTTAAAAAGAAACAGAAACAGTTATGGTCTCTTTAGCTAATTTCCTCCTTGTTTTTATATTATTTTTATATAACTCACCCGTTTACATTTTATTAAGGCTTAAACTTAACATACATAATTGAGGGTGTGGCCTCTTTGAGTGAGCGTATGCTTGCCACAAACCGGCATGCACCAAAGTCTCGACTCCGCCTCTTTGCCCATTTTTGGATTAGCCAGGAGTTAGGAGGCGGAGTCAGGAACTACCAAGATGGCGACAGCGGGGCAGCTCCCTCTGAGCCTCAAAACCGCTCTTCAGAAACCTGTCTGTGACGTGTTGCCTCATGATTCAGTCTCATCTCACATGCACTATCCTGCTGCCAGAAATACTCACTACCACGCTACATTTGTGTTAATCTGCAGCTGATATTCCCCAACAAAAACACTATTTCCTCCTATTTGAGAGACAGATGTTAAAACCTACAGCGCACAGCTATTTTATGAAATTACTGAGCCGTTTTTAAAGATTTATGTCTTCAGTTGGAATCAATGTGCTTGGAGCAGAGAGTAACAGAGAGGGTACGGCAGTCAGAAAGCTGAGAGACAGACTCTGCACTGTTGGTTTCAGTCTTTTTATGTAATTTGTTTACAATAAGTAAAATAAAATAAAACTCATCCTGTAAGTGTTACCAGGGAAATGACCCAACAAAATGGACAAAATCTAAAAACACACTTGTTGTTTTCAGATCAGTAAAATTGTGTCCAGCATCCCAAACCTGGAGTTCCTGAACCTGAGCTCCAACCCTCTGGCGGGAATGACCCTGGAGCCGCGGTGCGCCGAAGCCTTCTCCCGGGTCCGACGCCTCGTCCTCAACAACACTCAGGTGTCCTGGGACACTGTGCTGCTGCTCACTCGGGAGATACCTGAGTAAGAAGAACTGTCACCTTAGATCAGAATAAGCTGGCTTTAATTCCAAGCAGGAAGTTCATTATTTCATAATTCATTATTCATTGAAACTTAATTTAATACCATAAATGGTTAGTTTAATGTTTAAAAAAAACATTATTTTCTCACTTACTCCAGTAGCTGTGTTTCAACATATCTGCCTCAGTCACCACCTCAATTTAATGGAAGTGAGATCAGTGAAAAATGAGACCTGAACTCAGCAGCAGCAACAAATCTCTCCAGAAAGAATGTCCCTGTTACTCAGGATGATCTAAAGACCACAGTATGAACAGATCCATTTGAAATATTACATTTTTATTTATTTATTTTAATAATGGCACTGAAAGAGAGTTAAATATATAAATAGCAATTCTTAATAATACATTTTTCTCTCATGTTTTTTCCTGTAAAGTAATCATCTCACTTCCAGACAAAACATAGATAACTTAATATAAAATGAAATAAGATAAACCTTTATTGATTTCTAACAGGGAATTCTGGTGTCACAGATAAATACAGAAAAAGGTACAATTTTACTGTTTATAATGATAAAGAAATAAGGATAGAAATACAAATAAAAACTATAATATAACAGCAATTTGAACCAAGTATAGACAGTGGTGTTATATGTGTAGTTTACTAATCATTTTACATCTGTGTTGTATAATAATGTGTGCATAATGTACTGCAATTTATTTATGTGTCAGCATAAAAGTAATAATGTGATCAAAGAAACTCTAACAGTGTTCAATAGACATCATAGGACAAGTAACAAAATTAAAATTATAAAAATATTAAAACTTATAGAAATATAAAAATAATACAAATATGTACGATTTACAAAATGAAATACAAGAATGTAAGAATATATAAGAGAAATAATGTAATGATATATTATAACACAAAATAGAGAGTATAGTATGACATGAAATCTAAAATATGATGTATAAATAATTGATCAAATATAAAGGGAGGGAGAGAAGTGGCCAAACTGTTTGGTTTTTATATCAAACTCACTCTTTTATAATCTTCGTCCACTTCTAAACATCAAGGTCCCTAAAAAGTTAAATTACCACCCTGAGACTGAAGGAGAAGCAACAACAACACTGCCACCTACAACTATGTAATCTAGGTTCATCGTGTAAAAAGATGTTGTCGTTGTCCTTCAGGCTGGAGGAGTTGTTCCTGTGCCTTAATGAGTACAGTAGTGTGAGTGCCTCCAGCGTGGCCTGCCCCACCCTGCGCCTGCTTCACATCACCGACAACAGCCTCCAGGACTGGGCCGAAGTCCGCAAGTTTGGCCCCATGTTCCCCAGCCTGGACACTCTGGTCATGGCCAACAACAACTTGGCTTCCATTCAGGACAACAAAGACATCCTGAAACGGCTCTTCCCCAACCTCCGCAGCATTAACCTGCATAACTCAGGTCAGGAGGCCTGGGCTGGTTTAGTTTCATATGATGGTTTCATTTCAGCAGGAGACTTGCTCCTGATTCTTCAGCACACAGGAAACCATCCCAAGTTACAGTATCAGCATTCGTATGTGGTGACTTGACAGCTGATAAAATTAGGACAAGCAAACATGCCACTGAACCCTAAAATCTTTATGTTATTTGTAGAGTATTACAACAGATTCCTGCTCAGCTTTTGTCTCAGGAACTGTTTCTATTTTGGACGGTATCAGTGGCAAATCTATTTTTAGAGTCCTGTTGAGAGCAGAAGGGAACAGAGACCATGTGAAAAGACGTGTTCAAATCGACTTCAGTGCGTCCGCGCCTGAGGCTCAGAAAAACATCCTTCTTTTGTCTCTGATTATTTTTATTAAAACAAAAAAATACTACAGACTGAGATAAAGTCACATTCCACTGGTTCATGGGTTTTTAGAAGCTCCAGTGAGACAGGAAATAATAAGGCACCAAAGGCTGCAACATAGGACAAACTTAAACGATTACTTTATATTTTCAACAGTTACAAAGAATGACCAAAACCAAACATGCATTTGTCTGTATCATGTCTGTGGATCAAGATATATAGTTTCAGGCCGGAGGTGTGTTGTTTTCGAGTTGTCCGTATGTACGTACGTTCTTGTGGACACGATATCTCAATATCACCAGGACAGAACGTCTCCAAGTTCGGCACTAACAGTCACTAGGACTCAAGGATGAGCTGATTAGACCTTGGAGGTCAAAGGTCAAAGTCACGGTGAACACTTTTTAGCCATTACTCAAGATTTCACACAGCACGTATGACAAAATTTCACACAAATGGTTGATATTTTATACGACTGTGTATCCCTGTAACAGGGATGTAATTTGGTGCTCTGTTGAGTATTTACAGCAGCAGGACGGTGTGTGTAGGATTGAGTTGAAATAAACGAGTGTGTGCGTTCATGGTAATGAAGGAACATGTGGCTCGCTGCTGTGTTGTTACTAGCTGAGGTGCTAGCTAAACAAAACTGTCATCACAAACAAAGCATTATTTATTTACATTTAATAATCAGAGCAATAATCACAGCAGGGGGAGGTTCGTAGTAACAGCTGCTTTCGGTTTGCATCTCTCTCTCTCTCTCGTTGACTGACCCTTCACTTCCACAGATAATGGAATCAGGGCAGAAAGTTCTATAAGTGACTATAAGATCTGTTTATCGATCTCCTCCACTCAGTTTAAGAAGGCGACTATCACAGGACGACACCTACGCACAAACAACACTCCACACGCTCCAGTCGTCACTGCGTCGCTGCAGACAAGTGATTTAAGAGTAATTAAAAGAGAGAATAGATAACAGATTTATATACAGTATGTACACATATGCATGACTTGTCCTTGTGTGCTTTGTCAGGTCTAAACCGATGGGAAGACATCGAGAAGCTGAACTTCTTTCCCAAGTTGGAGGAGGTGCGACTGCAGGGCATTCCCCTATTGCAGACCTACACCAACGTGGAGCGACGCAGCCTCATGATAGCACAGTGAGTCCCGTCAGTGAGGAATGACCTCCTCCACAGCAGCTGGAGAGGTTGTTTTGTTTTGTTTTCTCCCACCACTTGACATTGAATGAGACATTTCTTAATTGTTGGAGGTTCACAGTGTCACAAATATCTGTTACTTCGCTGCTTCTCCTCAGGCTTCCTGCAATATCACTGCTGAACGGCAGCGTTGTGTCTGATAGTGAGAGAGAAGACGCAGAGAGGTTCTTCATCCGTTACCACTTAGACTACCCTGAGGAGGAGCTGCCTTACAGGTACGCTGCCCACACTGTCTAAACTCCAGCTGCAGAGGTTATGTTCTGGTGTTGTGTTTGTGTCACGTAAGTGTGCGCGCAACCGGCTCTGTGCCTCCTCAGATATCACATCCTGGTAACCAAGTACGGGAAGCTGGAACCACTTGCCGAGATTGACCTCCGACCCCGCTGCCGTGCCCAGGTGGAGGTTCACTGTGAAGAAAAAGTGGAACAGGTGTGTGAAGCATTTAATCAGCTTCTGTTCTGAATAGTTCTGGTAAATAATGCTAATGTTGGCTATGGAGCAATAGCAAAATTTACATATAGCTCCTTTAAATAGACTTGAAAATAAAATAACAATCCTTTGTTGTTTTTGATTTGGATGTGATCATTCTGAAAATGATTAGCTTAAGTCTGATGTATTTTCTTATTTATTAGCTTGTTAGCGGCCTAACAGTACAACATTAGCTTTATATATCTTGTAGAAGCTAACATTTGGAGCAGCTAGTAGTTGCTAACATGAGCATGGATTGGTAAAATAGCCACAAAACTAAAATCAGTAAACCCCTAAAATTGTTGTTCTCTGATCCTCATTTCATTTAAAATCTTTAGTTTAGCACATTGAGACAATATTGATGAAACGTTACATGATGATGATACATTTTCAACATATAAATTGTGATTCCTGTAGAAAGGGTAATTTAAAGTTGAATATTTGACTTCCAATCATAACAACTTTTCTGACCTTAACTCAATGCTGAATTAACAACTTTTGCTTTTAGTTTGCTAAAATTTCCCCTTGAGAGCCTCCATTAGGTCCTGTGTGCAATTTTAAGAAATACCAGAAATTTAGAAGCAATCTGAGGTGCACTGTTTATAGGTTTCAGCACAGCTTCATGTTTTTATTGCTTATTATTGTCATGGTTTTGTCTGATATACTTAGAGATTTGCTGTTGCTGAAATAGATATCGATGACACATTTAGGTAAATGATACTTAGACTGGGAAGAGATTTGAAATTAATTGGTGTATTATTGAACTTTAATTCATGGCCAGGGGATTGTTTGCATTTTACCGTCAGTATAAATATTTTCTACTGCATCAACCGTTCTTCTTACATCTGTGCAGAATTAGAAACTGATGCGTGCCCTCTGTGAAATAAGTGTCGGTTTAATGCCTAAAATGTAGAAACTGTTCCTCTTTGTTTCAGCTGAACATCCGTTTGGACCAGACAGTAGCCGAGCTGAAGAAGCAGCTGACGACAGTGGTGCAGCTCTCCGCCAACAGCATGAGGATCTACTACATCGACAAGTGTAGCGCCTTCGGTCCAGAGGAGATGAAGTACAACACCCGGGCTCTCCACTCCTACAGCATCCAAGACGGTGATGAAATACTGGTGGTACCCAAGGCCAAATGAACAGCGGGTATCAAACTGGCTGATTAGAGTGACTCCTTGATTGATTGATTCATTGGATTATTTATTTATTGGTTAAATGACATTGCAAAATTATTGGAAAACGCATACGGAACAGCATCCGCGGCCCAGTTCTTGGAGTGGAGAAGTTAAAAGTGAGGTGAACACCATCAGGGAGACAGTACAGTGGGCTGCTGGGAGGCTCTGGCTGGAGAAGCAGTCAGTCTGGAGAGTATTGTGTCTTTATTTATTTCAGCTTTATATGAGGGCGTCCACCGGAGCAAATGCACAAATCTGTCACGGTGGAGAACAGGCCGAGAGAGCAACTCGCAGTCAGCTTGCAGCTTAAGTGGAGGGGAGGGCGCTGCTATTACCAGCAAAGCTTTGCTGCAGATCTATCTCTTAGTACACGGCATGTACCATAGCACCTGCATAGGCAAGTATCCAACACCACTGGCTTGCCCACTTATTGCAAAGGCTACCCCGATTAGTGGTGAAGCAGTGCTGCTGGACGGAGAGGGACTGCTGTTCTCATCTGCACTTTTACTGTAGGCAGAATATCAGGAAGAGCAGTGTCTGTTAAAGGAAACATCCGGCCTAAAATACTGCTAAATGTAGAAGCTGGGGGGGGAACTAGCAGTTTTTGAGCCTATTTTGTTGTGAGTTGGTGTTTTTCAAGTATTTCTGTGGATAATTGGCAACATTAGAAGATGATACGTCACATTTAAAGTGTTTGGCACAAGGAGAAAGGGATTCTTTCTATACACAACATCTCTTTTAAATCTTAATAGCAGTGGTTCTCAAACGTTTCCCCCCTTCAGAGGCTAAACAATTTTTATCAATCATTAACGATCACCTCTTTTAGACAGAGATCCTGGTATATTGTCGTTAAGAGCTCCCCTCGTTACACAGACTTTGCTTGTTTACACTGAATCAAAGAAAGCCATCATAAGCCCCTGTGTGTGATTTTAAATAACGTGTAACACAGCGGCGTCAGCTCTCCCTTCTACACAGACGTCAATTCAGCTCAGTGAATACGCCACTACCGGTTTACAGGTGGAACACACACACACACACACACCCCCCCCCCCCCCCCCCCCCCCGATATTTATTTCTAGTGAAATAAATATAGCATCAGCAAAATACATAAATCATATTCGTTCAACTTAGTTTCACTCCATAGTTTTCCCTGGTCATCCACACAGCCTTTGTCGCCCCCACAGCTTGAGAGCCACAGCCTTATAGACCCCCCACCCCACCCCCATTATGAATATGCAAATAATGTTCATTATAAACTGGATACAAAATGTCTCCAGTGTATATGAACTGGAGGCTTCAGGTTTCCACTTTACACTCGTATAGGTTGCATACTGGACCGTGATTGGCCTCCAAGCTCGTTGTGATGTCACAAAGTCATCTCGTACGTACTCGTGTTAAACTGAGATCTAAAGTGAGCTCAGAGAAATTGTTGTTGCCCCTTCAGCTGTTGAATATGGAAACAGTTTTCCGGTGTCAAACTCTGCACAGTGAAGCTCAAACATCTGAGTGAAGTAACAATAAGTAAAACACATTATTGAGTCGAGCGAGACTTTAGATATAAAGGAAAATGACACCACTTTATGACAGAATGGCTTGAGGAGTGCAGTGATCATTAACTGAAGATATCTAACACTATAAAACAGGTTACCACACAGCAGCTGTTGTGTCATGCTGTGTGCTGCCCCCTGCAGGTTTCATCTGTGTCTTAGATAAAGATTAAGAAGTGACACACACACACACACACACACACACACACACAGGGTTCCTAAAAGACAATCTCTAAAAGACAATGCATGTTTTGCATAGGAGCAGTATAAATGCATCATGTCCACATTTGAAATATTATTGTTTATATTCGGACTTACTTCAGTTGAACACATTCTGTGTGCAAGTTCTCCACTAACTTGTGTGTGTTTATGGCCATTTAAATGAAATATGGAAACAACATGGTTTCAGTAGTTCCCCTGGTTATTGTTTCGGATTATTATTGTGCATTTTAAGAGGACAGCGTCCAGTTGTGCTTAATTTTTTTCTTTCACAAGAAGTACCATTGCTTAATTTCTTTAATTACTTACGTACGATCTTGCTTTACGGACATTTAAATTCTTATTTATAATTTTGTCAGTACAGTTTATAATCCAGAATCATACTTGAACAGATGCTGAATTCATTTATGTGCATCTTTAAAGGGGCTTAAGACTCTAAACTTTTTTACACTTCTTGTAAAACTTGTTTTACAAGTAGTGGAGTATCTTATAAAAGATACAGTTATCTATGCTACCCAGTTGCATTATGGGAATGTAGGAACCAGTAGTTTTTTTATTTGACCCATACTAGAGACAAAAAGTGAGAATATCTTAGACTCTGCTGCTTAAACTTTGACCTTTGACCCCCAACAGTATGGAAGTACAATACTAAATAGCTGGAGGGCCGATTTAAACTGCACATTATTCTTCTATTAATCCTCCACATTAGTGTTTTATCTCCCACACAGAAGTGTATTTTACATTTCAGTCCATTCTGCACAGAAATACTCTCACCAAAGATAGCTCAAGAGGATATTATCGTTGTGATGTGGAACGCATACAGTATGTATTGATTGTAATATGCAGCCTCCACCTTGTATAAGAGGAGCATTGATGTTAGATGTTTGGTGCTATTGTTTTTTTTTTCCTATAGCAAGCTACTTAGCAGAGTAAGGGACTCCTGACACAGTATTACAGCTGAAGAAACAGCTGATTTGCCAAGCCACAGAATTAAGTGTTCACATTTAGTGGCTGATTGGAAACAAATGTGTGTTTGAGCTGCAGCTTCAGTTCATTCACTGTTGATAGAAAACTCAGCTTATTGTGCTTTGGCCTCTTTTTAACACTGTTGTTACCCTTCAAAAGTATCAATATTTAAAGTATTTAAATGCCACAATATTTCCAACACTATTATTATTTACTAGTGTTACACACTGCTCTACTTGAACATTAAGGGATGTGATATAATTAGACTAGTAAGGAGTCAATATAAGGGTGTAGCAATGAGGAGGTAGAATATTCAAACCTGTTTCCCCAGTTTATCCCCAGTAGTGCTGAGTAAATGTTAGTGTAGCATGAACCACAGCCATAGACACCAGCACAGAGAGGCAGCGGCGCAGTGCTGGGCACCGACATCCGAGTCTGGACTGGAGTGTTGCGTTATTGTGTCTGTGCTAATCAGTGTGCGGTTTGTTTGAAGTGAGCACATGCAGTATGCAACCGTTTGCAGGGTGTGTGATTTTAATGGTATGCATGTTATTTATTGATTTTATGTGTTTGAGAGGAAAGCGGTCATGCTGCCTGCTTAGACTTATGGAATAATGCACTTGATGGAACTTTTGTTTTACATGAAGACAGAGGAAAATATTTTAAGTCTTGATGTAAATTTATTGTTTACATGTTGAATTCATCAAGATTTTCTTTTCTTTTTTAGGAATATTATGTCATGATGTTATTTATTGTGTCTCTTGCTTACTGCTACAAGCCAAAAAATATTGGCTAAGCCATTTTACAGCCCTTAAAGCCCCTGAAAATTTAATTTCAGATTTTAAGTATTTCTCTGTAACATTAAAAATTGATGAATAATAAAGCAACAAAGTTAAAGTTAGGGTTAAAAACATCCGCAGTTATTATTTATTATGAGTTTAACAGCCCAAAACTCAGCTGATCTGCTTCGTCTGGACTGTGCGAGTGTGGTTTCACATCAGACTTGATTGACAGTGGCAACATAAAAAAAACCCAAATGTCATCACATTAAATTTAGTTCGATCCAAATATGTGACATCACCTTTTTCCTAGACTCACCCAGTCAAACCAATGAGAAGAAATCAGACAAAACAACAACCTCATCACTCACAGTGAGAAAATGATTGAGAAATAGGTTTTCAGGGCCTTTAAAGGGAAACTCCACCCTAACCCTTTAACAGCGACTGGCAATGTACTTTTTGTTTCTTCCTTCTGTTGTGTTTTTATTGGTTTCAATACAGGTCAGATAGACAACAGCAGATCATATTCAGATGTTCCCTGCTCAGCTAAACCGTCAGCAGTGAGCATCAGGTTGAGTTTTAAATGAATCAAACTGTGAGGCCTTCGAGAGCCGCCTTTTATCTATCAGTTAACAATCCTTCAGGGAGACTCACATTTTGGACGCAGAGGTACAGAAGTAATTCCACCAGCAGTAGCTTCAATACACAAGGATGCAGTTCAGATTGAGTCAGAAGTGTCTGTCCCCTTGTGAAGATTCTCAATTTGCTGTCATCACGACAATCACTCATTTTTTTCTTTTAATTTATACATAATATAAAGATGAATATCACATTTAAAGGAATACTTTGAAATTTTGGAAAATAAGCTTTTTTGGACAAGGGTTGGGAGAGAAGATTGATACCACTGTCATATTTTGCGGCCAAGTATGAAGCTACAGCTAGGAGATGGTTAGCTTAGCTTATCTTAGCATAAAGACTGAAAACAACTTGCTTGGCTCTGTCCAAAGGCAGCAAAATATGCTAATGAACACGTTATATGTCATTTATTTAATCTGTATAAAAACTGCAGTTTAAATTTGACAGTTTTACTCTGTGTGTTTCGGACAGAGCGGAGCTGTTTGAAGCTTTTGTGCTAAACTAAGATAACCGGCTGCTGGCTCATATTTAGCATACAGGAAAAGAGTGGTATCAATCTTTGTATATAACTCTCTTCCAGACAGTGAATTAGTACTTTTAAAAAAGAGGGGAAATCACTAATTAAGTAGCCGAGGGTTGATAACTGAGGGTTGATTTTTCCTTTTAAATTCAGTCAGGTATAACCCGTCATGTAATTCTCTAAACCAGTGTAATCTCTTCATTTTATAAGAAGCAACTGGAAAAATGAGAAGCAGAAAAACAACCTCTCTAATGGTGATGAACTTACATCATACCTCTAATGAAACAATCTCTCTCTCTCTCTCACTCTGTTAGAAAATTCATACATTGAAAAACTCCATATTTCCTAGTTTTTATTTAAATACTCAACACATAACACCAGACATCTGGCAGCTGTAGTACTGAACATCCTGTTTGAATGGAAACCTGTGAATCTAAATAGACACTGCTACTCTGGATATATCCGTAAATACACTGCTTGAGTTGTCATCTGCCTCTAAAAGTAGTGCATCAAGAGCTCAGGTGGATCTTAGAAGGTTATATTTGTCTTTGATTATAGTGTTATAGATTTTGGTTGGACTAAATGTGCAGGATGCCCTAGGTTTCACCCCTGCTCAGACTTATTCACCAGTATTTAAGCTAATTGGTTCACTCAACTATATGTAACATTGGACTGTTCATAATCTGTGGCATTTAAGGCATAATGTTTTTTTTGTAGTAACCTATATGAAGTATTAAAATGGAACGGAATGAGTCATCTTTCTTTTGTTAATATATATATAGAGAAAGATGCATCACTGAATGGTAATAAATGGCAGTCTCCCTCCTCAACGCGTGACGGTTTGTTTCATTCACAGCAGCAGCTTTGGATCAGGTGTCTGGATGTGGTTCATGGTGGAGACGGTTCATACTGCAGTATGACTTTATGACTCATTCACTTTGATGCAGTTGCTTACACACTCCAGCATGAATGACTACTTGAGTGCTGGAACTTGGAACATATGAAAAGTCTTAGACATTTTAATTTTTAAGCGATCTCTTTCAATATTTGACCCAACCAACAATTATTGCAGCAAAATATGTTCTTATAATGACCTGGAGTATTGTAGGAGAGGTAAAAATCATCAAATAGAGTAAAATAGGGTAATTCTCATTATTTCTTTAACTGCATTTTTAAAGGGCACATTCCTCTCTAGTAACCATTGGTCTTTTTCGCAATTGTAGCAACAATATTAGCAAAACTAATCTAATTTCACAAATACATAATAAACTTATTTCATCTTTATGCTTGGGGGTATTTATTCCTTATTAACTTTTTTATAAACTGTGTAAGTATTTACTGGTAACTTAAATCCATTATCATAATTTTTGTTATCACTACTATGAAAAATCTATTATGTAATATATAATAATTATACATGTGCCACGAGCCACCAAAAATGAATAAATGAATAAATTACAATACCATCTGTATTTTTACACATCAAAACCACAAAGCCCACAACCACAAAGCTGGGGTGAAAAACAGGTTTCCCTCTTTCCCACGGGCCTGAACGTGGCATTTTTTCAATGAAAGACATCTCTGATGTTTACGTTCATTGCCATGACAACGGTGTAGGAGGCGTTTCCTCTGCGCTGGCTAGTGACGCTCAACAGAGAGGTATAAACCAATCAGAAATTAGCTCTGTTACCGAACTGACGTCAGCGTTAAAGCGAGAAGAACCGTTACTTGGTTGCTGAAACTCTACAACTGCAAGGGGATAGAAAATATGGCTGAATACCAGCGTAGTCTTGTTTAAAGCCCATGGCGGTGTAGTCTCTGATTCAAGATCATCGGTAACCTATCGCAGCAACTTCAGTTAATGGTTTAAAAAGCAGCGAAAACCAGCTGGAAAGACACTATTTGGGGGCGTTTCTCCGTCCGTTTGGATCGGGGTGATCTCCAACTGTGGGGTGAGTGGATGCAGTTACCGTACACCAGCATAACAGTGATATGTGCTGTTCTCTCCTATGGATACAAGCCCAAGCCAAACTCCTGCCAAGCTCTGACAATATCACGTTTCCTTGTTGCCGGGAACAAATATATACCTCACTGAACTCAATTTAACACATTTTAGAAGTCATAACGAGCCACCAAAATATTCGGCAACAATATGACAGTGAAGCAGCTCATTATTTCAATATAATTTCACATTTCAACAGTTAAGATACATTAACTGCCCTGCGTGTGTTCTGGGGGAAGAATAACGGCTAAACCAACCCTAAAAGTTCATTTTTGTCGAATAAAGTCTTGCTTATTCTATCGGGTATAGCTATGTCTGAGAGAGGAATGGTGTCCTAGCAAGGATGAAGGTCCTGGCGATGCTATTTCCCGTGAAATGTGTGTTGTTTGCCAGCAAGCAGTGCCACAATTTGCTTACACTACAGTTTGGCGGGGCGGTCTGTGAACGCACTGCTGCTGCTGCTGTCTTGGCTACCCAGATACAGTTGAATTAGCTAGCTAGATAGCAAGTTAACTAGTAATCGATGCGGGACATTCGCCGAGGTAACACGGACTAAACAATCGTGTGGGCGTGTTAATAAACGATGCATTATTAACTTTGCAATTCGCTACCTGCCAGTTCAAGGGACTTGAGGGACGGTAAGTTTTCGCTGCTTCAATCCCTTCTCCGCCCCCTTCACGGACAGTACACTGTCAAACCTGCCCCTCTTCCATTACGCTCCAGGGGTCTGAGTGGTTATCTAACGTGGTTTAACGTGTTATGAAAATACAAACGTACTGATATTTGACTGAAATCAGGCTGTTCGGGATTCTATAGAAACGGCCCACTGCAGTGCATCAACTATGGCTTCTGTGCTAGTGTCGTCCCATCTCCTCTCAGTGTCATGTAACGCTATACCCCTCACAGAGACCGTCCACAGCACTACGTCTGTCTTTTTCCATTGTTTTGCACACATACCTCAACCGTTTACTGTGCTAGAAATCACTCGATTCAATTTGACAATTTACTGTTAATTTATGCATCAGTATTGCAACTATATGATATACATGTGTGTAAAACACAATGAGGATTACTGTATAAAATTAATTCAGAATAAGGGGTAGAATAAGACTGATGTATGTAGAAGCTGAAATGCATTTAGTACAGTCAGTGTTAAAAGTGATGGCAAAGTTCACTTTGATATGTGAAATTTCAGAGCAACTGAAGCCAACAAATTACTGACTACAAAAGCGCATACAGTATTGCCATTATACAGTGGCACACAGAGGTGCCTGCTGATGAATCGTGATTTCAGACTTTAATTTCTGTGAAATCAGCCAATCTGCTTTCTACAGCAGTGTGCTGGACTTGATGCTTACCCAGCTTGGCTTACAAAAAGCCTTAATGCTAGTCCTTTAAGAGCACATTGGAACGCCACTGAGTGTTGAGTGACCTGTAGAGGTCATAGGCATCTGCTATATTTACCGGCTCTGTAACTTGATCTGTGGCATTCTGGTTCGCTGTGCTCATACTATCCTCTCACACTCTGGGGCCACAGCCTCCCAAGAAGCACCCCATTGCTTTCTGTCTATTGGCCTGGTCGCTCAGAACAACAAGGGTGAGCCTCTTACAAACCAACTTAACCGCCACTCTTCCTCCCTTTTCTTGTTTTAGGTACCTGCTTGTCAGATGAATGTGTACAGTGTGGGCTGTTTCCTCAGCCGTAGGATACGTCTTCTCAAGGAGACGATGATAGAGGATAGGGGATAATGTTTCAGAAAGCTCTGGATTTTTGTAGCATGAGTAGAAGGACTGAGAACAGCCTTCCAGCAGGGTAGGGCATAACACCAGTTGAAATGCATGAATTTTGTATTTGTAGTGAAAATATATACAGAGTAGCAGCAGGTTGTGATTGCAAAACGTGAGTTGTGAAACAAGTTCTGGAAGAGACACTCTTTACCTGAACTTTATAACTGAGCAACTCTTCCAGATTTGATCATTCAAGCAAAAGGATGCATCATCAATCTTTAATGTTTGGACATGCAATCCAAAGAATGTGTGTACAGGTGGCCTGTGCGTTCACTTCATGCTAAACATGTCTGCTGTAAAGTGTCACAAAACAAATCAAAGAGACATTGACTTCTGCTATTTTTGTGAATGTGTACATCTTTAGGAAGCAAGATATTTCTCTTGTGCTGTGTTTGCTGTCCTCGGGCAAGGATTTCCTCGACCAATTAGATTGTTGACATGTAACTTGTCTGTGTGTTTTCCTGCAGGAGTATTCAGTGCCACAAAGCCTGTATGTGTGTGTGCACTGTGGGGTAGCAACAGTAGGATGAGCTGCCCCAGACTTATCACAGTCTGCAGGGACTGACGCACAGCTACAACTACAGCAGGTAACTACACACATGCTATCACACACAAACACAAACACACACACACACTGTCCTAGCCCACAGTCTGAGGTCTTAAATGTCCCAGAGTGCATGTAGTTTATTTTGCATTCCTATTGAGTTTGACATCACTGCGCATGGTTCATATGTATCAAAGCAGAATTTCTTTTTCACTCTTTTTCACTTTATGAAAGAGAGTCAGAAAAGGTTAGAAAAATAAGTTATGCATCAGCTTACCAATGACTCACAGAGTTAGAAAGGTGACGCTGAGAGCAGGACCAAGCAGATGATTTCACATGGACCTCAAAATTTTGTTTGGTATATAATCACAGGATGTTTTTACACTGGGTTTAATATTTTGGGCAATGAAGTCTGAGTCACTGTGTGTGACTATACAATTTAAAGTAATTGTTGCTATTGCTTTGAATTTAATCTACTTTATAGAGGTATTGCTATAAAAGAGAGACAGCGGTAACATTGAGTTATCAATGTGACTCACTTTGTGGCCAAAGGAGAGAATGTACACAGTGAAAAAGAAACATGATCATTTGTGGAGACGGAAAACATTTGGTGGGACAGCACCTGAAACAGGCAATATTAGCTCTGGTCTTCTTAAAAGCCCATTTTCTTCTGATTGGCCAAACATCTGTAAACCTGCCACACCTGTGTGGAGGTTCTAAAGGCAAACCATAAAACTGAGTAACATGATTGATTGGAAATGATAATTTCTCAGATCCATTCGTAAGTGTTCAAGCCTGATCCGGTTTAGAATATGACAGTGGAGGGCACGAAGATCCACAGCAACAAAGATTACAGCAGGAAGTTTCTGTTCTGTAAATATTATGCCCATTACCTGCTCATTATGTGACATAACAGTGGATTTTGTCTTTCAGTCACAATCTGTGTATAAAAATATTTTGCATATGCCCCTGTTAATAGTTATACGTATGGAAAATGCACTAAAATTCTAACTAAGTGAAAAACGTCTGCTGACAGAAAATATGAAAGCTAACGTTGCTAGTAAAAAGTTACTCTGCTGTCCCCAAACAACTGTTCAGTAAAGCTGAACCATATTAGAGTTATAATATATATTATATATGTAGTTATTTGTATGCTTTACCTTTACATACATTTACCTCTTAATTTGAAACTTTGGCCACGTTTAACATGGACATTGTAACACTGACAGAAAATAAAGAAAAGCATAATCGCAAAATGCCCTTTAAAATCAAAAATGAGTGACATCATGAGTGAAGCTATAGCCCAGGTGCTGATTGACTTTGTGAATGGATAAACATACAGTGTGTGCTGAAAAGTGCAACTATTCTACAGGTGTAAAGTACTGCTCTACGGCATCTCCCAGCATCACTCAGTGGACCGGCAGAGATTGATAGGTGTTTCAAATGATAATGTGTCTAATTGACCAAATGATTACCTCAATGAATAAAGAATTACACCGCCCAGCTGCAGAGACTGGAGCATCAATCACTGTGGCCCGCAGATTCATTCCTCTCTGAGGTTACTGCTACCATTATGGCCTCTCATGTGAGTCACCAACAGATGGTGGTAATAATAAATGCTAATTGGTTGCTCCTCGCCAGGTTTTCACATTATAGAAACTTGGGTTTTTGTAGTGAAGGATTGTAATGGGGATAAGTTGCTGGAGGGAGTTTACTCGTAGCAGAAAATGCATTTGAGTAGGAAATATGAAAAATAATAAATCTTCTCAGTTGCTACCTTTGAATGCAGCATTTGGGGATGTGACCTATTTCTGAGAGTTTAATAAAGTATGTTCAAGGATGGAAAATGAAAGGTGACTGAGCTGTTTCAGTCAGAGCCCTAGAGATTTGGGAGGCACTGCTAGAGGCACTAGGACAAGCAAAAACATTTTTATTAAATCTCATCTTTCATAGTATCTTTATGAACCAGATGTTTTTAGTTGCCACTTTAATTTTGTGGTTTTACTTTGCACTCTGGGTATTCTTGTGCCAGCACTTTGCATTCCTCAACTTCAGTCCCTTCCTTTCTTTTACCTATCTGTAACTATACACAGTATTGTAATGTAACACTTGGCTGAGGGGAAAACACAAGTGTTGAATGGAGTTTACCCAGGTAGCTTTGGGAGGCTGGGGTAGGTCCAACTATGGCTTGTCAGAGTAAAGAAGTAGTCCAGCCTAATTTTAATATGCTTGGCAACAGGCAGAGAGGCAGGGGGCAGGGGCGTCAGTGTGGCCCTCACGGACATCGGCCGTCTCTTATCTGCTCACATTTCAGGGTATATATAGCCACCTGTAAGGCCAAGCCAAACCCAGCAAAGCCCGGAGACCTCCTAGAAGCCCCCATGTTAATTTCTTGTATTATTCCCCATGAGAGGAACACTGTGTCTGCATTATGGTATTTTCCTGGTGTAAGTGTTCATTTATGCTGCTGCAGTTGTTTTGGTTTAGATTGAGGTGACTTTTTTCGGTGGCATGGAGAAGCCAAAAAAAAAGCCCACCAATCAAAGTGAGTTCACATAATTACAATTACTACTGTCCCACATCGCTTTATAAATGTACCAACACTGGTTTGTATAGTCTGGCAAAAGTCTGACAGGCATTTCCAAACCCTAGACCTTTCCTAATGCTAATAAAAGTCTTTCACTAATAGTATAACTTAAAGCTGCACTAATCAATATTCCTATATTAATGAATCAAATATATATGTGTAATGTGGAAGGGGTTGCTTGTAGTGATGAACCCCCAGAGAATTATCATCCAACTCAGCAGTTTCCTGTCTGTTCTAAGTACTTGTTTTTTACCTTTTAGCCAATTGTTTTGGTTTTACAGCTCTCAACATCACTGTTTTGGTTCAGTGGTTCTACACTTACTGCCCAGCACCAAACAACAGCCAGGAACAGTTGGCGGCTAGCTGGTGAACATAGCGGAGCATTTAGTTGCAAAAGAACCAGATATTTCCCAGATGTGATGAAATTCCCTCCAGGCGTTCCTGATATATCGTGAGGTCACAGTGACCTTGACCTTCGACCTTTGACTGCCAAAATCTACTCAGTTCATCCATTTGTTGGCTTCATTCTCCATGGCTACAGAAATGGCTGATAGATGCTTCTCTGTGGTCTGAAAATAACGTTTGTGGGCCAGATATATGAGGTCAGGGCAAAACAAACCTGCTCCTCTCCCAGGTACAAATGATCAGGTCACATGTACAGGACGTCGGGCTGAATGAATGTAGTGAAATGAAATGGAAGCTCAGTGTGAATTTCAGGTTTCATGTTTGTCAATGTTTTTTGGCTTGAAGTTAAGTGTGCTACAATGTAGTTTGGTTGCTAATAGAAGTTTGTCCACTGTCAGCAAAGTAATCAGTTAAATATTAGTGATCAACAATCCTCTCTGACTCACCGCAGATATACTGTATTATGGTCAAATTGAGTTATAGGGTGAAATATGAAGCCACTTGTTGCACATTGATGTCTCTGTCTTCATGGTAACAGCTGTATCTGAACTTGACTTTTACATAGATTCACAGCACTCGCTTCAAAACTGCACTGACTCAGCTGAGACTGAGCTAACCATTTACTATAGCACAGCACACCCACCCACACACTCCCACACACACACACACACACACACACACACACACACACACATACTCTCACTTCAAACAAGAAAGCATCCATCCTGATGTCACAGTAATGCAATGTCACCCCGGAGTACGGCGGCCGTGGCATCCTGCGTCATCATACATACTCTCTGAACGCACTTAAGATCGGCTCTGCTCTCTAATAGGCCATAGGAGACCTGAGAGGACAATATGTACTGTAAGAGATCTGACTCACTGCCTGATTAGAATAATGGATTATCAACAGAGGCACATTTCAGTGAGATAATAGACCCAATCAAAATCAAACAAACAATGTGGAAAAATCCACATTTATATTTAAAAATACATAAATTTGTGATTTTATAGACGTCTTAGAAATATTTTTCTCCATATTAGCAAGGCTTATTTTTTTCATAGTATTTATCTGTAGTTTCAGACCCTTCAAATAAAAGATAATTTGTCTTTCACATTTTTTACATTACACATAGTCATTTATTCCATTCATGAAATAAAAATTGTTTTTGCAGCTTTGCAGCTTTAAAATCAAAATTAAGTACATCGTTAGTGACACTCAGGTGAGCTTTGGTACTGCTGGTGTTGATACTTTGTGAATGGACAGAAAACTTGTGTATTGTAAAGTTATAACAATGTGAATTGTTATTTTAACCACTAGTTGCTAGTGTTTTCTCAGTATTCTTGTTTTATTTCCATTTTTGTCTCTAGGTTGTTCTTGAATCCAGTTAGTAAAAGGTAGTGAAAGTGAGGCTCCCAATAGGTTTTTAGCTTGGTTTTCTGAAACCTGCCCAGTAAGTGAAACCTCATCTCTCCAGCTCTTTGCCAAGAATTGCCAGCAGTCAGCTGCTAGAATCTTCTCATCCCCTGCGCTCATGCCGTCACTTCTGCCACTGTGTTGACAGCTTTCTTAATACAGATTTAGTAGAAGTTAGAAGAACAAACCAGCTCATTCATAACAGTGGAACGTTGTATTTTCACTCTGACATATTTCCACCTCCTGTTTTTCTCTGACTTTTCAGATTTGATTTTATCTAATCCTGTTCTATCAATTTTCCAGCAGCACAGAGGCTTGTTAGGCAGTTTTTGTTCATTTCCTTGGTGGTTCTCCAAAGGGGAGAAGGGAATACAAAGCATTACACAGCCGCCAGGCTGAAGCTCTGATAGTAAGTGTAAATTGGCTGTGGAATATGTCCTGGTGCTACTTTTAAGCTCTTAATGCGTTGGTAGGAAGCAAACAAATGCAGCTTGTTGCCACGGTAGCCATGGTAACTACTGGTTAGCACAACCTCAGGGGAGGCTGAAAATGCAGAGTAGCCAGAGTGCATGTGTGTGTGTATTTGTGTGAGTGGCACATTTTTGTGCGAGTGCGCTTGTTGTTTCCGTGGAGACATCGCCTCTCAGATGTGAAATCCATAGTTTGCTATCACCTTATCAATCCTGTGTGTCCGTGTTATGTGGTGTTACTCCCACGGGTGTGACTCGCTGTTTGCACTTCACTCTCAGCAGCTCGCCCACCAGGCCGGCCTGAGCTTGTTTCACTCAGGGTCTCTGGCTGTGAAACAGCTGTGAGATTTCAGAGAGGTGCATAGATGAGGCAGGGTTTGGTTCTACCAAGGCTGAGGTGGTGCAGGCAAGGGTTCAAAACACACAAAGACTGCCCTTATTTGAGAATTATAGCATTCCAAGATGTTTCTGAGCCCAAAATAAACGAATGATAAATAATAAACGAAGGAAACCAGAGACCTCATTTGATAAGAATTTGTCTTTGGATATTACAGCTCTTTCATTTGAGAGTTATTGCTTCAGTGAGGAGCCATGTTTATACAGCGGGTCTTACTCATAGTGTTGTTAGAGAAAACACTCCTCATGGTAACGCAGATCACCCAGGATTCTTACTGTAGTTTTATCTTTGTGTTTACTCAGTGTGGGGAAGCACATAATGTAGGTTTGAGCAAGTGTGATGATAAGGATATGGTGGGCTCAACAGCTGCAGACCCTCGTAAATTGGTGGATTGGTTGCAATGATGAATAAGTTTTGCCTCCATCAAAGTCAGAGATACAAGCTTTGAAAATGTAGTTTGGTGCGTTTGCTGTGCATTCAGGCAGCAAATGACCAGCTCAAATTCATAGGACATATGCTCTCAGTCTGGATATCTGCATGGAAATATAGGGTTGGGTTAGAACAGTATTTACCTGTTCACACTTTTGTCTAATACATAAAACATAACCAAATCAATTTAATATGAATGTAATGGATCATTGAAATCTGAATGTTGAAGGCAATGTGAAAGCATGTAAGAAAACACCACTTTTGTGGTCACTGCTGATGTTGATATTTAAAAACAGGATGGATAATGCTATATCAGCAAACACATAAAACATTTTTGATAAGAATACTGGAACTTAATTTTTAAATTAAGGCAGTAGCTAACAATTATTTTCATTATCGATTAATCTGTCGATCTTTTTCTAGATTCACTGATTAATTATTTTATGTACCAAATGTCAGAAAACAGTGAAAAATGTCCAACCCAGTTTCCCAGACTCTTAAGATGATATCTTCAAATGTCTTTTTGATTTCTGTTCAGTTTACACTGATTTAAAACAAAAAGAAAAGTGATTCGTTTTCAAATCTAAAAGTATTTAAAGCAAATATTTTGAATTTTTCTTTGATAAATGACTTAAATTATTCTTCAGACAAATGATAAAGCACTGACAAAAGAAATGTTGTTTCGTTGGCAGGAAATTACGTGCTTGTCCAGGGCCACATCAGTCATAGAAAGAAGCTGATTGAGAAAACAAGTTCTCTGAGCTTTTTAATCTAAACAGTCACATCACTGCACATTGTGATGTTATTTTGCATTCAGTTCAGCTTTGCATTTTTAAGTGATTTTAGTCTGATGTTGGATCAAACTGTTTCTTTTCAGTACAGAACGAGGCCTATATGAGCACTGGGAATAAAGTTAATAGCTTAACAACCAATATCAGTTATCAGAGTCATTACATCAGATTTTCAAGTTTGTAGCTGTAATTGAAATACTGTGTATCAAAGCTCACAGTTGATTGTCGGTGCTTCTTCCAGCAGTGCAGAAAGTTACTGATTCAGGCCTCAAGCTTGAGTGTTAAAGATTTGGTCATTCGTGTATTGATCACCTTTAGTCTTAAAGATGAGGATGTTTGGGGGCTAATTGTCTTGTACTCAAATTATGACACTAGTCGTAGTGGTTGATGCTTATTTATTCCATCTCAGCCCGTTGCCGAGCTTCCTGCCACATTGGCCTAACTTGGTAATTCTCTGGTCTCAGTCTGGTAACTGACAAAGGTGGTGGTGGAGAGTAAATCCAGACCCAGGATTCATCCCATCAGAAAACTATTAGTGACGTCAGAGACACATTGTCCAGTTTTTACTGTTGCCATGTAAACTACAGCGCCAAAACTAAAATAATCCTCCAAACGCTGCTGCTGCCAAACGATAGAAACAAACCTCGAACATGTACCGAGTCTGGCTTCAGCTGGCTGACTTAGAGCAAGGCCAGGTTGTTGGTGCTATTAGCTTGGCTGGCTTAGCAGTACTCAACTGAACGGCTACAGCTGCCTGGCCTGCGTCTGTGTATTTTGGCCAGCAGTGAGTATTTGCCTGTCTTCAGCATGCTGCCTGTCTGCCTACTCCAGATCCATATGCTGAATTATTGATAAACCTGTGGTCACAGAGAGAGAAGGAGGCAGAGGGAGAAAGCGATAGAAACCCAGAAGGAGGAGGAGAAGTAGGTGCACTCGGAGAGAAGGCCGGGTGCCGAGGAGGAGGAGAGAGAGCAAGAGAGTATAGGGAGCAGTGAGAGAGAGAGAGAGAGAGAGAGAGAGAGAGAGAAGAGACAGATTAAAGAAACTGGAGCCTCTCCTACTAAACTCAACACGGATCAACAACACCAGATACTTTTATTTATTCAAACGTTGCTGTGTAAGTGAACAAGAGCCTCTCTCTGCCACAGGAACACACTGTGCTGACTGCCTGCCTTTACCTCAAACACCCAGCTGGACTCTCCTATTATAGCGGTGGGAGATGCACAGTATACCGAGAAACAGAGGAAGGGTGGTGCAGGTGTCCTGCAAGAGAGGGGCTTTGCAATTTGAGATGATAAAATAACACTATTTACCTCGTTGATTTTAGGACAGTATTCAAGTTGGTAGGAGAAGAGAGTTCCAGTGTGTTTTCCACGTGAGTGGGATTTAAAGCCCAGAAGAAGATGCTGTGCCTTCCTTCAGCATTACATCGCACTTAAATAGTGCACCAGCAAGCATGCAAGCTACTGCTAATTGTGTCACTACAGATCTGTCTCCCCAGCAAAGTGTATCATGCTCCTCATAGTTATGTGATGTAGGCTCATGGTATAATATCCATGTCTGCTACACTTGTTAAATCTCAGGCCTGGGTAACCAGCCGTGCACTGTAAAAGCCTATAGATAGATGGGATGGACTCTAATGCAGAGGTTTTATGTCAGTGGCCATAGATGGATTTAATGTTCTTTTTAAAGGGCCACTCCACCAATTAATTTAATTTAATAGTCACTCTTCTTTTTTTAGCAAAACTTTACAAAATACTGCACACCACCAATTTATTATATAAACTGTCAGTAACATAATGTTTTGTTAGAGCATGAGACATGCCAGAAACATGCAGTATATGCTAAATTTTATATTACATTCAGTGTTTCTATTATTTTGTCCACCCCATTTACATCAGTGAGGCGAGGCTAGAAACTACATCCTCCAAACTGATCCTACACTTGAATCAACAACTAACCAGCTTTACTGGTGTCCCTCAGTTGTAAGTTGAATCATTTTGTGTCTTAAAAACTAAATGAATGCTCAGTGAAGCAAGAATAAATAATGTCCTGATGCTGCTTACATTGTTGCTGTAATGTAAGTGTGGATGTGATTGTTGCTGATGAATAACACTTGTGTCTCTTTGTTGTTGCTGCAGTCGATGCAGTCTTCCAGAGGCTCTGCCTCCCCGTGGCCGAGAAACCAGCAGCAGCAGCAGCAGCAGCAGCAGCATGTCCCGCGTCTCCTCCACCGCCAAGCGCTACGCTGGCCCCTCCTACACCAGCCACTACAGCTCCTATGGCTCTTCCCTGACACCGGGCCTTAGCTCATACAGCGAGCGGGACAGGCTGTCCTCCTACAAGTCCCCCACCTCTTCCTCAGGTTACTCCTCGTCCAGCTATCTGAGCAGCTCTACCGCCCGCAGCCGCAACTACAGCACCTCCTCAGACCCTGATCGCGACCGGGGTCGAACCATCCCGCGCAGCGACATCCTCGGAAGCAGCAGCAGCAGCCGCCGGAGTGAGAGCCTCAGCAGAACCCCCGTCAAGAGCTATGGAGGGTCAGGGCTGAGTGGTGGGTCAGCCTACACCGGCTACAGTTCCTACTCTTCGTCTTCGGCCCAGTCCAGCTACCTCTCCTCTTCACCGGTGGCCTCCAGCATCTCACTCAACCGACGGAAATCTGTATCTCAGAGTGACTTGAGCAGGGATCTGGCTTCTCTGGGCTTCAACGACACCTCCTCTTCGTCCACCCCATCCTCTTCCACCAGTGCCCTGCGGAGCTACCGCAGTCGGACCAGCGATGTGTCCGACTCGTATGGCACTAGCTCACGCACAGGCTACTCAGGCCTGTCGCGGAGTTCTACTCAGGAGGCCCTCTCGCGGAGCTCCACCCAGGAGGCCTTCAGCAGCAGCAGCAGCAGAGTATTCAGCTCTTCGACATGGGAGCCGAGAAGTAGCAGGCTGTCCAACTCCCCCACCAGGGACTCCACGGTAAGAGAATCTCCTCATGCTGGCTTAAAGGTTGCTGCTTTTATTGAGGATGCACTGCTCCAGAGGGGATCAGTGCCCAGAGGCAGAGCGAGGCTGAATGGAATCAAAGCTGCAGTCGTCACTACAGAGGCACACTAGTCTCACTTTTGTAGTTTCTCACACGATAAAGCCTCACAATTCTTTGTTGCTTCTGAGAGTACTGTTTTCTACCAAATGGGGGCACTATTGCTCAAATTAATTTCTGTGCACTTGGAGTCCTGTTGTACAATAATAGACCAGGTGTGTCACACTCTTTCACATGCCTTTCACATGTTCTTTAGTAGACTGAGCGCTTCAGTAAAACAGTTACAGTATTGTCTCCTAACATAATAAGAAACAGTCCTATCATATACAAACTGGAGGTCGTTATTTCTGTGTATGTAAGTTGTTCCATGCTTTTGCGTCAAATGAGCTCTTAGCATGGACACCTGACCCCATCCAACCCACCAATTAGTTAGCCTACACCACTCTTAAGGAGCCACAGGGCTATGATGAGTTGGGTCTGCAGGCCACTAGCCTCCTCTCTCAGTTCAGTATTAATGAACCGAGTCTTGTCTATGCAGGTCAGAAAACACAACTGACCCACTTCCCCTCTGGATTAGTCCTCATAACCTGTTACCATGAGTGGAGGAGGGTGGAGGAGAGAGTTAGGGAGAATTTGTGGTTAATCTTTGCTTGAAAGTGCTTTTCTGCACATTTCAGGTAGTTATGAGCCTGTTATATCTCAAAATATAATTTTAAAACATGGGATCAAACACATATTCATTATAATATGTATTAATTTTCCTGATTGCTCACCACATTAAAAGGAAGACTCATTCTGTATGTATTTATAGATGATCTTGTGATGGAACCCCATAAAACAGCAATATAGCTAAAGAATGTGCATGTATAATAATGTGTAACAGCATTACTTATTATCCAACAATAGAACTGAAACAATTAGTCGATTAACAGAAAATTCATCAGCAATATTTTTCAAATGAAGTCATTGTTTGGGTAACTTTCTTTTTTGCTTTGCTGACTCTGTCTTATGTCACAGTAAATTGAATATTTTTGGTTTTTAGTCTGTTGGTCAGACGGATGTCATCTTAGGCTTTGGAGAGACATAATGGCAACTTTTCATTATTTCCTGACATTTGATAGACAACACAATTAACCAGGAATACAAGAAAATGATAATGGAGTTATAATTAATTGATAACAAAAAATAATTGTTAATTAAAACTCTACACAACAGCACCAAACCATATACTGAGAGTTATGTGAGGTCATCACGCACTGTACTAATCAGTGTCTGTACACACACACAAACACACATGGTCCTGAGATGAGGTCTAATCAGCCAAATTAATTCAAATCAGCTGTGTGAGTTCACCAAGGGTGTGCAGGGCCTTTAAAACAAACAGCCATCTGAGGAAAATCACATTGAACAATTTGTATATATTTAGTATTTGACAGTGTGCTATGACCCAGGTTAGTACCAAAAATATTTATGTTAGATGATGTTGGCTTTGTACAGTGTGTTGTCACTCTCATGACACGTACTTGCTGTATGCACTTGAATGACTCTAGCATATGGAGTACGGGAGGTTTAACACACTCAGCCGTACGTTTTCCAATTAGTCAGGTGCTTCTGTTTAGCTTGTACAAGTCGCCCTTCAGAAACAGATAAATGTGACCTAACACGAGCCTCACATTACAAAATCTTTGGCTCTCCTGAGACAAAGATGAAGATCTTGTCATCACCATGAGACTACTGAATGACAGATTGAATAACAAAGAGGTGTTGTACTAAAACTGAAAATTAAGCTCTGGATAAAAAGATTTTTTTTAATTTTTTTTTTTTTTGCTAGAAACATTCATTTGAAAGTATACGGTATATATGTGACACAGAAGGAGGCTGATTTTATTCCACGTAATCATGGACCCTGCGTCAATAACAGTTTTGGTCACTGACTCATACGACCTCATGTCAAAACATCTTGGTCACAAAAAAAAAAAATAAAAATCATTGTTTAGTCGTGACAGACACAGTAAAATACATCTGACTTCCACTGCGGTGGAACAGGCAAGTTTCAACTTATCAAGTAATCAACACTTATCCATCATGCACGGACAGAGGAGTTCATGGCTGGATGTCACCAGCTGGCCTGTTTGTACTGTTAATTAACACCAGGCCTCTGTTAGTCCAGGCACATTTAATCACCCGCTCCCCTCAGGGCTGGGCGTCTGCACTGATAAGGCCCAAAACACTGAGGTTGCAATGAACCTCAGTGAAGGTCTGGAGTTTAATATTGTGTTATGTTTCCACAATATTAATGTGTAGAGCTGAAATAGTTGAAGAAAGACTGTGTAACTTTTTATATGTAATGTAAATTTCATATACTGTAGCACAAGAGGAGAATAAGAAGTATTCAAGTCAGTCAAATGACTCAGTGATGTCCTGTCCACAGGAACATAATTCAAAGGTTTGCTGACATTTGAAAGCATTAGCCACCATAAACTACTGCTCATACCAGATCATGTCAGGCTTGTAGCAGCAAAACCTGTCAGTGTGTTGAACTGAGAAAATGCAATTTGTTGCTATGAATTCGCCTTCTCATTTGTCAGAGGAGGAATATGTTATATCTTCCTAAAAAATTCCATAGTCTCACTTGAATGGATAAGTTGATTGACATGAAATGTCTTGTCATTTTGCTAATCGAGCAATCATCACCATTTTAGGGTGGCTTATATGGCAGACAGACTATTTCTAGACGGGGAGCAGTTGCCAGGCAGAGAGTGGAGACTCCAGCCAGGCTAGCTGCCCAGTCTTTATGCTAAGCTGGCTCCAGCTAAACATTTAATGTACACACATGACTCTGTTGAACTTTTCTTTTGAGTAAAAATAACTAAACTTTATTGGACATGTGTCATTATTGGAGACGTTTATTAGACTAAACAATTAATACATTAATCAGAACAGCAATCAATTCGGGAAAAAATCATTAGCTACATATGATTGTATAGTTATACTGTCTGATGGTCTGCTGATAAAGCTCAGTCAAAGATGTGCGTCTGTGCTGGCCTGCATATGTGCATGTAAGTTGTGTCACCCATTAGAAATCCTTACAATATGACAGTCATGTAGAGTGGGTGTGTGCTGTGGGGTGTGCCTGATGTCTGACACATTTTAGGGGAAAAATTATGAATGATCTTATCTGATGAGCGTCACAGTGACAGCCCCGGTGACCACTTAGTGAACTCTCCTCGTGTCAAGTTAGCTCAGCCATCGTCAGGCAACTCCGTGGAGTGCTGCTTTGTTTTTTTTTTTTGTTACAAAGGAGGGAATCTTTGCTTTGTTTTGTCCATCATAAGAAGTAAACACCAAACAATTTTAGCATAAACTCAGATGCTTATTATCAGGGGTTTTCAATTTTTGATTAATGTAAAGATTATTTCCTTGATTAACCATTTGATCTACACATGGACAGAAAATAGCAAAGAAAAGCCCATCATAAGTCCCCGATGACATTTTAAAGTATAATGTTTTGTCTAATCTACAGTGCAAAACCCAAAGATATTTACTTTACTAACAAGATGAATAATAATTCACAAGTGACAAAATGGAACAAGAGATTTTTTATTTTTTGCTTTAAAAAAATGACTACAATTAATTGATTGTCAAAATAGTAGCCAGTTATTTTCTGTCATTCTTATAATTTTCATCAGTTTTTAGCAAAAATATATTTTGGAATTTTTTACTTTGATTTACAGTTTTTCCAGATGTATTGGAGACATTCTGCCACTACAGATCAAATAGTCTTTTGGTTTAGAGATATACAGTAATTGATATCAGCAACTAAACAGTTTTCTAATATTATGAAATGATCAGTTTTGGATATTAGCCGCAATAATCAAGTGAATTCTCAATGCCCAGTTCAATAAGTTAACTTTATTATACTGTGCATTTTAAGCTGTGCTACATCACTTCCTGATTCAGTGGTATGAGAAACTTGAACCAGGAATTGTGAAACAGAGTGAGCAATATTCAAAAATTTCAGCATTACATTAAAGCTTTTTTCCTTTTTATTCTGCTGTGTTTCAACATAGCATAGATCCAAAACATTTACAGCTAAAATAATATGATCTACACACTTAAATTACTCTGTGTGCATTGAAATCCCATAAGCAGTGCCTTGTTGCAGACAGTTTTATTGCTCAACCCAAACTCCAGCTGTCTGGTCACTGGTCATGTTTAGTATACAAACAACTACATATCCCTCTACCCCAGATTGATTGCTCCCTGTTTTCCTGTGAAGATAACCACCTCTTTATTCTGCTTCCAAAGTTTTATTGAACGCAGTGCAGCAGATATACAGCAGGTATACAGCTTCAGCTATAAGTACCCTCCCACATATTCTTCCCACTTTATCCTTTGTCTCAATAACTAGAATGTAATGTGTGGGTTTTTTACCAGTCTCTGAGTGTCCAGTGAATTTGAAGATACCAGTCTAACAGAATGAGAGAAAACATAAATTAATACTCACTCTCCTCTTGTTTTAATACGAATGTTTAAACTCACTTATGCCAGTGTTGAAATTCGTCCTGAAATAGCATTGGCAAAGTAAGGTAAACCCAATCCTGATAGTTTCTCAGAAGCTTACAACACAAAAATAGCAGCTGCTGGTGCCTCATGGTCCAGTTCATCTTGTGCCATGTTTATGAGTAAGGCAAGCTGGTTAACATGACTATCATCACCCTTGTTTTCCCTGATTCTCATGCATAATATTCAAATCAGATCAGAACATGTAAAAAACATATGATGTAAGCATTTCAATGACTTTACTAAGTATAAGATTGACAGTGTTTGTTTTGCTGTATACAGTCTTATTGTTACTGTTACTGTCACAACACATCATGTAGCTGTCATGTGTTTCTTTGGATTCGTTACGAATTTTAAAAGGTCCCATATTTTACATTTTATCATTGTTTTATTTGAAGTATTGATCCTTAAGAAGATATATTTGTGGTATTAAGTGCCAAACACCATCTCAATATAGATGTGCATCTCCTCTCTCGTGCTTGACTTTGGAGTTCCAGCAAGAATAGGGTGTATTGTGTTGCTCTCTGAGGCTTTCTTCTGATGCCCTAAATTAGCTTTAGCCGTTAATCTCTAATATTACTATCCTGTGCAATGATTATATGGCTTCTTGACACCCAATGATTGTGCAGTGATTCCTGAACATTTTTCTACCTTGTAGCTTGCTAGCTCAGTATGACTACTTGGTGTTTTGTTGTTAATAAAGTTAAAACCATGAAAAAAGGCTGGATGGTGGGTTGGCCGGGTTTGGGGCATGGCTGAGGGCGGTGTCTGTTTCATTGTGACATCACAAAGTTACAGAAGTCCTGACGGCTCTTTTCTGAATACAGGCTGTGTGCATTTCTCCGTAAATGAGCGTTTTAATGCTGTCATAGTATTAATATAGAACCTAGACATGCTTTATAATCAAAGAAGACATGGAAATATCCCTTTATACAATAAATTATGTACATCTTGTTCACTGAATTTTGGGAGCTGGTTGGTCATAGTGGTGTCTTGCATTTTGTCTTGTCTGGCTCACAGCCAATAGACTGACAAGACACAAGGCAGATGTCAATGTACAAGCCTTTCACATATTCGGTGAATTAGCTTGTGAGTTGTCTATAAAATAATTGCTAAGATCTCATTACTGCTGAAAATAAGTCCAACAGTGCAAGAAACACAAGCAGTCAGGTGATAATACATTTAAAAAAAATTGAGTGTAGTAAGGTTCACTCTTTTTCATGTGTTCCTGCTGGCTTGTTTACAACCTGTGTGAAAATCATGGTCGCCACAAATCACTATCAGTATCTGGCCTCAGACTTAAGTCAAACTCTGTTTATTCCTGTCCAAACAAGGTCCAGTGTTACCTCACCTCAAATTTAAAGACAATGACAACCTCTCACTCACATTTTTACTCTTTGGCTCCTGCTAACAAACATCCAGCAAAGGTTGGCATGCCTGAGTGAAAACTGCCTTGATTGTGCCAGAATGTATTCTGTTCAGTCTTTGTGTCTAGACCTTTTGTTGAGTCAACAATATTTTTAGACTGTCTGACTCTCAATTTGCCACCTTGGTCAGGTAGCTTATGATTTGATAAAAAAAAAAATACAGTGTGTACGAGTTGGAGCTTTACTTTGTTATTTGGCAAATAAGGGCCAGTGCTTTAGTAGCTGTAAGCTGTTATTATGGGTCTTCTTGGCTGCGAGGGTTTTAGGGTCAGTGTGTGGTGTGTGGTCTATCAGGACAGCTATTTTAACATTACACTGAAGCTGGTGTCTGTTGGCCCAGTACTGTACAATTCTATGGGGGCATCAGTATCAATATGTGTATTGATAGTGGTATACTTTCAAATCTTTTTACACATAGAGCAATAGTAGTGCTTTGAAGTCAGTTATACAGTATCTATCTCCTCCAACTATTTTCTAGCTGCTTATCTAGGTCAGGGTCAGGGTGACAGCAGGGTGTGCAGCAGCCCAGATGTTCTTTTTTAATTTCTCTGCTTCTTTTGAAAGTCTAGAGAAATCATCATGTACTAGCTAGTCATTTGTGCTTGGTAGACCTTATTATCAGGCACCAAAACCACCTGAAAAAGATTCTTCACTTGTTCATTCAGTGCATCAGTGCACCAGGTTTCTCTCATATTGCATAAATCTTCAACCACTTATGCACAGTGAGTCTAGCCAACAGCTTAGGATTCTTATCTTGGCCACTTTTGGTCACCACCCAAAGCTCATTATTATGGCTGAGGGTTGATGGAGTCTATAAATGAATAAATCAAGAGCTTTGCTTTGTGGGTCAGTTTCCCTTCATTCCCACACTCTGATACAATGATTGCCTTGCTGCAGATGAAGCCCAATCACACCTAGATATTGTTGTCTTTGGTCCCAGCCATGACGTAAATATGGAGTGTTTAAGTTCATTCTTGACTAATAAATAATAGTTTGACTTGACAGTAGTCTTAGCTCAAGAGCCTTCATCATGAGAGGGAATTTGGTCAGTTGTCATGGAGATCAGTTCTCATTACCTACCTACATTACATGTATTATACACCATATATTGTGTATTGTTGAAAATTCCAGAAAAGATGAAAAGTGCACCTTGAGTTATGATTATTTTTCTCAGTGTGTGTGAGGCAGAGATACCGTGTAAGGTTAAAGGCACAGGTGTGAGCTGCTGTTCTAAAAACAATGGGAATCAGTTATTTTTATGATTTGGCCTATTTATCAATACAGTCAGCAGCTGGAGCAGCAGCAGTGGCGCCTGATTGACGCAATTTACACCAAAAATCTTCTCTTGAGTCACACCTCAATCTGAACACACAGACATGACACATATTTTTAAATTCAATGTGTGATTTATTCTGTGATGTCAATCACAAATAATCATAGGACAGAAAGACGCTGTTTACAACTTCAGAATCATCAAATTTTTATGTTTTCTTCAGTATCAGAGTAATCCAGTAGTGGCTAACTTTTAATGGTGCCAGCTTGCCTAAATGTAAACAAATATAGACAAAAAAAACTTAACTTGTAGCCCACAGCTAACTAACTGACTACATAACATTATACTTTCTGTTTACATTCCTCAAATTATAGTAACTGTCTTCCAAAATGTGGAGTATAAGTATCCCCTAGATTGAAACAAGACAAACAATAATAAAAGTAGTTTTAAAAAATCCATTAAAACAGGGGTAGGCAGGAATCTAGAATGGTTACCAGAAGGCTAAATTATTAGCAACATTCAACATAGCAACATGGTTAATCTACCTACACACCCAACCATTACAACACATACAGGACAATTAAGTTAGCAGTCTGTTACCTGTCCAGAAAATGTACAGCAAGTTCTCTCCATCTCTGAAATGCATCACTGATATCGACACATGTCCATTTGAACCAATAGGCAGGCTCTCTCTCGTCCCATCTGGGGCTAGATTGTCTAAAGGCTGAAAACAGAGGTGCAGACGTGTAGTTTGCTCTCAGACCACTTGAATTACAATATGCTGAAAGGTGATTATGGAATTTTCCCCCATTGGGGTAAAAAAAAAATTCTGCCTACCACAGCTTTATGGTTATATGATTTTTGTTCATGTTGCTCTATCAGTATTTTTATACAGGTTAGGCTGAGAATGTCTGGGTTTGTTTTCTGGTGTTGCACAGCTGTCTCAATTATGTCACAGAATCCCTGATTTAGACCCAGACTCCCTAATTATGAGCAGATCAGCACCTAGTCTAATTGACAAAAAAGGTCAGTTGAACATGCTAACAGCTTGATCGGTTTTGCTAGCATAATGATTTTGCAGCCAACTTGAGACTTTATCAGATATTCAGTTCTACTGTGACTGTACAGAAGACTTCATCCTGTTCTAGAACAGTGACACAGAACGTCTCATCCTGTTCTGGAGCTCTCCCACATACTCAATTGAACTCTCTCTCATACTTTGGATGAGGTGATTTCAGCAATAACATCAGTGCTAACAAGTTAAAGAATGCTATGTACCTTGTAGGAATGTATAATAAAGGGCCTAGGTCTGCCATCAGCGACAATGAATTGTTTTCATCGGCCTCCAAAGCAATATGTTTTAGCCAGGTTAAATTTAAACACTTGAATGAATAGATTGTCAGCCTAATGTGCCTAATTTAGCTTAGGGAATAGAACAGCTATCCCTTGATAATTGTACTCTGACTTCTCCTAGATAACATTGCTCAGAGACTGCTTTTGTCCCATTTTTATACCAGACTGCTCAGCTCTTTGCATCAGATATCAGAACACAAACATTGACTCTGTGCCCCTTCTCAGGTTGTAGTTTTTTTCCACCTCAAGGATATAGACGTTCAGGCATACACTCATGTTGGGCCTGGTGATGGAATGTGCTTCTTGGCTGTTTGTTGTGTACACACAACACTTGAGCATGGGTCATGAGATTATTGCTGGGGACATGCCTGTCACTCCAGACGTCAGTTCAGCTAAAATCAGCACAGTGTGAATTATAATTCCCTCTCTCTAAAGACAAGTTAGGAAATGCGTGTTGAGTTGACATGGTCAGTAGCTGAATAGATAGCAGAGCTAACACACTGTTTTTTTTTTCCTGTTTGATATTTCGGTGACTCCCTGTAAGTGTGAAGTGAACTACAGCACATTGTGTTGTCTTTGTTATTGATTAGTTTGGTGTTAATAGTTTTAGGCCTTCAGGTAAATTGATGGCTTACTATAAGCTGCATATTCTGTTAGAAAATGTCTAGGTTAAGACCATCTGTCATCACACCCTCAAAGAGCCATCAGGTGCTTGTAGTCAACGGCCTTGTGTAACCACCAGCAGTACTATATCCTCCTACACCTAATATTTCCTCAACAATTCTTGCTCACGACAAACAGCTGGTCTATTCCTGGCCATCCAAGCTGTGGAAATATCACCCTCATTTACTCAAAACTGACGTAACAGCACATTTTCCAAGTCCTTCTGGTTCAGTCAGATTTAATCACTCTTTTGTGTACCACCAGACTGTGCTCATGGAATTGACAAACACAGATGCAACACCTGCATGTTTACCAAAATTTTGCTTCCAGCTCTAGCAATCAACAAAATGTATTTATAGAAACCCTGAGAGGTGAACCCAGTCAACAAGTTACTGCTGACTCCCTCGATGATGAATCTTAGGGTTTAGGTGTCTGTTATTTTGATTAATGCTGGAAGTAATTTAAGTTTCTTCAACTATTCCTTATTATTCATTATTACTATTTCTGAGTAAACCATTAAAAATACTTGGATACTCAGCCTTAAAGCTGCTCTGGTCAATATTTCTAACAACAGATCATCGAGTTTGTGTATGTGAAAGTGTCATCTTGGTGTCTTTTAAGTTGTTTTGTTTTCCTAAAGTTTGCAACCAACCGTGGAGCATCTATCAGGAGTTAGAAGAGACCAAAACAAAGCTAAAAGAGGCCGGAAACATGATTCTAAAGAATGCTAATGTTGCTCTGCATTTGTTGGATGTGTAACTAAGCAGCTGAATGCTAACAAGTTTCTCATATTAACTTAAAATATTATAATATGACAATGTTGTGTTCAAGCTGTGGCCAAGTTTAAGATAAAAAAGATAGAAAAAAAATTTGTTTAATAAGATTTTTTAACACTTTTCTGTGTAGCCTTTTGTGCAGTATGAAATTGACATGAAAGGTTTACTTAGCATTAGTTACTACATGCTTTTCTTGTCTCTGTTGTCAAGGTAACAACAACATATCCTGTTTTCTTAAGTAACTCAAGTGCAAAAAAAAAACAAAACTGGCTTTAAATCTATTTGGAATCTGTATATAAAAAGAATTAATAGGCCACTACTTAAAAACCCAATTTGATGTTTTAATAGAGACCTTTCATGGATGATCTCTGTTGTTCATTTACTGACAAGCGTTGACAAAGCAACAGTCTTTTCACCCTTTTATTGTGACATAGTGAAAGTACTACTTAACTCCAAGTCTTTGTGTTACTGTTGAATCACCGGAACCTCATTAAAGACCCTTTTAGGACCAAAGATCCTAAATATAGAACCTCCGGGTCAGATTGTAGTAAACACACACTCCCCTACTGTCACATTTATTCCGCAGCGTGTCTTTCATATAGCCATTAATGCTGTTACAGAGCATCTAATACAATATATCGTGGCATATAACTCAAGGCCAGGACGATATAGGTGAGTTTTGTGTCATTATAATTATGGAGATGAGTTGTACCACAGCTTTAGTCCTTCAGATTGTTACAGCAGCGTGGAGAAGGATGAGCTCTGACGTAGGCAGCACGGCTGGAGGCGGTCGCTGACGTTTGTCAAGGGCTGACTTTTACCCGAGCCAAAAGGGGCGGAGCTTTAGTCCTGTAAAACGGAATGGGAGCACGGTATACATTTATTCCCATTTACAGACCTACTCTATGGACTCTACGTGCGCGTTGCCAACATCTGCGTATAGTGCTACAGCAGTCAGTTTCTCCTCTGTCGTTTCTATCCGTTTTACCTGCGTTTATCTTTCTTCATAGAGTCATTTAAAGGGAAAGCCACAGGTCTTCTATTCGGCGTGATTTGTGAGGTTGGTACCGTTATATGAATGAATGAATGACAACAGGCAAAGAGCCTTTCAGAACCGGACCGAAACGTCTAATTCCCGCAACAGAAAACGGCTCAACAATCAAAGAGCAAGAGTGCTCAGAAAACCTTCCCTCGTCTGAATAACTCGCACCGGTAGTCGGCTTCAACCCTCCGCCAGCATGCCGAGCATGCGACAGTCCTACACGGTGACCGTACCTGAGGAGCCGCCGGCCGCCGCTTTCCCGTTTCTGAAGCAGGAGATGCGGAGAAAAGGCAGCATGTCTGGGTCGGTGCTGGTGTCAACTTTCGTAGGGCTCCTGATAAACCAAGCCAAGGTAAGAAAGAGATAGTGCCCGCTATAATCCCTGATCTCTCTGCTGCGAAGAGAACGTAAAGCCAAACTCCATTCAAAAAATCAGGCAATTTAATCTTTATTTTTCTGTTATTACTTTTTGATTGTCAGACCTGCGACACTCGCACGACGCTTTGTGAATGGCTGCTACTAATGAAGCGATGCATATATAATATACCAAGCAGCAGTTATTCAGTAACACAGAAACTGGTGCGTGTGTGGTATCCATTATCTGATGTCACCAAAATACTCCGCGGTGGGTCGTAGCACGCAGTGTGAGCGTACAGTAAGAATAAAGCATGTATGAAGTACTGCGTTCCTGCTTTATTATACTGAATTTAATAAAAGGTCATTACTTCATACTGTTTGAAATGTTTGTGTCTGTGTATTGGAGCAATGGTTTACAAATCTTGTGGGAGAGTTATGGCCCCTTGCAGGCAGAAATGAGGCTCTTTGTCATTATAAAGAGGACACAGATGTTTATCTTTATGACAGTGTTATGTATTTTGTGAAAGATGATGTCAGTTTAACGTTGAAGTGAGTCATTTGCAGAGGTAAGCCGCTCTCTTAAGCCGCTGTACTCCGCTGTGCCAGGATCAGTAGGCCTGCACTGGCAGGTCACTGGTTATATAACCACCGTTTAATCCCCCACATACTTTACAGCTGCTCTTACTACACTGCTCTTATGTATCCCACTGTGGGCCTATAATGGAAAAAAATAAAGAAATAACCCATTCTGATAGGGCTTTCTTTATGCACTGAGCCATCTATGATGTGTATGTTGCATCTGGCTGTTTCCATATAGTCACAGCCTCATATATAGATACATGTAGATCTGAGTACATAATGTACAGAACACAGTTGGCTTTTAAGCCATTATGGCATTCAAACAAATAAATGATGGCATTACTTTTAACTGGAAGTTGCTTTTGCTCTTTTCAGGTATCTCCAGAGGTTAAAGGTAGAGGATGATTTCCCCTGCACTTTCTTTCTGTCAGGGTGGAAAAGCCTTTTTAAATGTTAGATAAATACAGGACATTAAAACTTGTGGACTAGTTGCCAAAAAGTGAAGGGAGACAGATTTTACTGTAGATTTTATGTTGATAAGTCCTCCCACACTGGAACGATTTCTGTGATCTGTGACATTCACTACATAAATGAAACCAGAAGTGTTAGACAGTGATTTTCCCATATCTAGTAAATGACTCATTGCAGCAAACTGATGTATATTGAATGTGCACTCAGTTAAATTCTGATATGTGTTCTTTGCCTTAAAACTGTCATACGTTGTGTAGATAAATGGAGGTTAAAATTACATACATATGGTCGGGTAAAGTGAGATTTAAAAGCCGACTTGTCAGCTGTATATTTGTCCTGATATGAGTGGGAGAAGAGGAATGACTTTTGTTATTGCCTTGCTGCCGCTGTCATTTTTTATGTGTGTTTTGTATATGTGTGTTCCCAAGCTGCTGTGTGCCAGATTCTGTTATGTAATGAGAAATCACATTAGAATACACTTTAGTGCCGGCCAGGCCTGGAAGCTTGGCACGCGTTCTGTTTTGTTGTCATCACCCACCTGCTCCTCCTGTCCTGTCCTTGTCCGCCCGCTCTTGCTCATCATCTCTCTACAGCCCACCACATACATGCCAAAGAAATATGCTCTGTCTTTCTGTGTGTGTGTGTGTGTGTGTGTGTGTGTGTGTGTGTGTGTGTGTGTGTGTGTGTGTTTGTGTTTGTGTTTGTGTTTGTGTGAATTTGTGCAAGAGTCATTAGTTATGAGAGAACACCAGGCTCAGCTCACCAGCACACATAGTTGTAAAGTTAAAGGTTGCTTTCTACTTTCTAATGTCTACTTTCTAACTTGTCCTCTACGATAGCTTGTTATTGTATAAAAATTAATTCTGAAACAATTTATAAACTGATCTTTTGGTTGATAACAGGCTTGGGCTGATATTTGTTAATATCAAATATTGCGATACTTCCTGCCATATGAGATATTTTCATATTAAAAAAGTTTTTTTCTTTTGTTTTACAGTTTTGGACAGTTACTCACTGTACATTGTACCTTGGCATGTGACAAATAAAACTTTGAACTGCTGTTTAGTGGCAGTTGCCTATACCAGAAACCTAATATACTGTATATATAACCCTCACAATAATATTGTATATCGCGATATTTGGGCTGGACTGCATCGAGGTATTACATTTTGGATATCACCCAAGCCTACTTGATAAATACAAATATAAAATGAGTCTCCCAACAATTTTGATAATCAATTAATCATTGATTAAAATTGGTTACAGCTCTTTCAGTTCAAGGGTTCTCTGTATTTGAATATCTTTGGGTTTTTAGCTGTTAATTTAGTTGAAAGGCTGTGCTATATAAGATTAATAATACAATATTAATATGAATATTTTGTGAATGTGAATGTATTCTACTTCTATACTTCTAACACAATTTTTCATGATTACATTTGGCTTGAAATAATTAACTTGTTCTACCAAATGCAACCAAAACATAACAAGGTATGTTTATATAATGATGAGATGTCTGTTTGGGATCTAAAAAATAATCAACAAGTTAATTTGTATTTGTTTGTCCTACCAGTGGCAGATAAACAAAAACATTTGTAACCTAAATAATTAAGTTTTTCTTTGAAATATTTGCCCCGACTGATTTTCAGGGTTGTTTCATGTTTTAAGGATTAGGTAAAGTGTTCAAAGTAGTTAGTATTGGTTAAATTTAACTTATTTACTCATGCCATCTATCCTATGTGTGATATATTGTTATAACCAAGCGATTCTTCTCAAAGATGTGATGTTATCCTCATTGATTTTTCAGCTAAAGATAGATATGATCAGCATGTGTTGTTTAGTTCATTTCATAGTCTGAATATATCATATTGGTTTTCCACCTCGGTGGGAAAAACTTGGCTGCAGATCGTTCAGATATCGTGTGGTATTTCTATATTATAAAATTCTGAGGTGTAGGCACTGTATTCAGTTTTCGTCAGTGTGTGTATCGAAGCCTATGGCGTGATCATCCAGTGTAGTATGTAGTGAACAGGTCTAAGGGGCCCAGGCTTCAGTATAATGTAAACACAAGCCTGTTAGCTTGTAGTAGTAACTTTTCTACCACTGCGTACATTTTTTTCCTGGCAGAGAAATACCTCCCAGTGGAGATGTGTGAAGATGAACAGGGCTGTTATAAAACAAGCCAGTGCATTGCCTTATGGCCACATGCTCTCTAGCTGTTATGTAAACAACATTGGGTTCTAGCATGAGACCCCTGATGGGTGAAGGCAGTGTGTGAAAACTGATTTCTCTCAGTCTTTGATGTAATGAAATGCAACCAAAGCGCCAGTTCATAGGATCGTAGGCTATATTTATTTGTATTTCTCAGAAAGATAACCATTCTTCTCAGTAAGAGGATCTCACTGTTTACTTGTTTGCATGTAAGTGTGTGTGAGAGTGATGATGAACTGGGCCTCCACGTCACCGGACACTGGCTCAACAAGCTCTGGTGACTGATTTCATCCCTCTGTGCTTCATAGACAGGAGGAATAAATATCAGTTTTCACTCACACACAAACTAGTGTGTGTGTGAGCGAACATGTCACTTTTTTTTCTCACATGGGAGAAACTTGATGGTAGCTAAAGAGGAAAGTCGGAGAGAGGGAGAGGGAGAGGGAGTGAGATTGTTTATGATGGTCTGCCAAACACAGAGACAGGTCAGAACAGACTGTTCTGCAGCTCTCTCTCTCACGCTGCTCTGCTAGCCAATCAGCAGTTGGCATTCGGCACTGCCAGGTGGACCCAGGCATCCTGCTGCTGGTAGTGTGAAGTTTAGTTTACAGCCCCAGAGACGCAGGCAGAGCAGAGGGGGGGAAGTGGCACTTGTTGTTGCTTTGGTGTTGGGCAGCTTGTTATTACAGCATTGCCAATACTGCAATTAGACATTAGTCATCCACATTGATTTTGATTTAGCATTTTGCGCTCCCAGTGGTATGCATGAATATTGTGATAATTATTACTCGTTGTTTCGTTGGAGGGTTATGTGTCCCGTGGTGGGGTGACTAAATGATACTTCAACTTCTTGAGGTAATCATTGTTATTCTGGTAATTTAATGATGTCATTGAAGTGATATGGAAATACACTCTTCCATTTTATATCAATCAGGGTAAGTTAAATAACAGAAACACCTGGCTTTATAATGCACCACAGACTCCATCCTCCAAAATGATCACACAGTTAGACTCTTTAAAACAATAAAAACTTTATAAAAACATTATAACCTTCATGTAGGAGGATTTAACCTAATGCCTAACTGCATTAGATTTAGCCAGATGTACCTAATAAATTAGCAACTGAGTGTCTGTCAACCATCAGGCATTTTGCCAGACTATCCCTTTAATATCTCTGCGTGATGTTTGCACCACTGTTACATAATAGATTGAGACATTATTAGCTAGTTGTTTGTAAATTTTTTTACTATATACACAGCAGATATTGTGGTTTAAGATTACATGCACCATGATTGATGATTTTGTCCCTATCCGTCCACTTCTAATGTCAATGTCTAATGCAAAAATATCAAGAGCTTTTTTACATCTATATACAGCAAGTATATAGATGTAAAAAATACTGTAATTTATTTTTTTCACTAAACTATTATGAAGAGTAGCTAAATGTAAAAGCAGATTTTCAGATGCCTCCTGTGCGCTCATTAGTAGTTTGCCATCAGCTTCCCTCTGGGATTTCATTAGGCTGTATCATCTGTACTATAAGCTTGTTATTTTCTCACATCATCTCTACAAGGTTTAGATTACTAAGCTGCAGCAACAGGTGTGTGCAGTGCTGCAGGTTGTTGGAGGTATTCTGTCTTTGAAAGGTCAGGTCTAATGTTCACTTCAGCTCAAACAGGAAGAAGACGTGTTCTTGTCTCGTGGCCGAAGCAGCCATCTCATCTCAAAATTCACTGTACATTTAATTTCACCAGCCGGTGTAGTTTTTTAGAAAAGGATTCAGCCTCGATCGGTGTTGCCTTTAACCATCAGTTCATTATTCCCACAGTTATTTCCTCTGAATGTCGTCTTGAACACCTTTCAGTTAGTTGCGCTTGTCCTTCTTGTCGCCGTTGATCGATATCAGCTGATGTGCGACAGTAAATGAAAGCATGTCTGGCATTTGTTACACCGGATTCCTTAGATTATGCTTGACATAAACACAGAGTGCGTGTTAGACAGTTTAATCTCCTCGCTGTGGACCAAAGTTCATCGAGTGGTGAGATGAAGATTTGTCCAAGGAGAGAAATTGCAGAATTTAAATCTTTGTTTCTCTTATTCTAGTTTTTTGTTATCCTCTGTTTTTCCTCTTAAGTCGACCCAGAAAGCAGAGTCAGAGTCAGGGATTATTTCTTCTCACCTTGCGTTGACCCATTTCCTCTGCTCTAGCAGCAGCACCCCTCCATCCCTCAGGCCAGGAGTCCTACATCTTTGAATTAACTGAACACAGTGGACGGACAGATTTTACTTCCACCAAGCTGGGCACAAGCCAAAGAGACATTTCCTCTGTGTCTAATTCCCGGCTTTAAGGGAAGCAGTTCAACCTCTCCGCTGGAATGCTTTTTAACATGGCCTCTCTGTGCGCAATGCTTTTTAGCCTCGAAGGAGTAGAGTTTCAAAAGTAGCTCACTAGCTGCCTGAGCTTCCTCTGACATTTATGAATGGAGCATTTATACAAAGTGATCCCCCTGGGCTGCCTCTTTTGTGTACAGTATGTATCCGTCTGCTCACATGGGACAAGTGGAAACAGTGAATGTATGTTCCCTCATGTGACTGTTGGTTTCTCCTCTCTGTATTTCTCCCGTCCTTTCATCTCTTCCTCTAAAAAAGTCCTTTTCTTGCATCTAGTGATTTTCTGATGATGATTTATGACTGTGTTATGTAAAGTAGTGAGGTAGTTAATTATTACACCATGTTATACGGTTAAATTATGAAATGAGTCCTTTTAATCAACCAGTGCCTCCCTGCTCTGTTCTGCCTTTGGTTACCTTGAGTCAATATGTCCGGGCTAACAGAATCACCATGGTTACAACAGTCAAACAAAAATCTTACAAGTTCGATGTTTGGATTAGAGGTTGCAGTTTCATCCCTCACTGATACATGTGAGGTATCCAGTGGTGCAGAAGTGATCCTGTAGGTATTTGGTTTGGTAATGTAGACAGTGGGAAAGTGGTCGGGTTCTGACAGGTGAGAAAAAAGGTGGGAATGTGTCCCAGGAGCATGTGATACTGCAGTCATGGGGTCTAAGTTCTCAGCTACACGGAAAAGCTTAAGAGTATTGGTGGTGGTGTGTGAATGGTCATGCTTAGTTAAAATAACATTATGGTGGTACTTAACACTGAGGTGATTTGATTGTCGCAGCTTTTGCTGTCAAAAGTTCAAGTTCAGTTAGTTTTTTTTTCAGTGTTACAGAATCAGTTTATGGAAGAACTTTTGAAACTTTTAGTGTTTTGTTTAAAGCTCCTGAAAACTTTAACATTAAATATTCATGTCTGAATACGCAAGAATTAAAATAAATTTTTGGAGAATAAAAACTGAGGAGCTTTGTGGGTGTTTTTTGATCAGATGAGACTAAAATAGTTTCACAAACTCAAAACCTCCTTTTACCTTTTGTCTTAATGAATTCAGTATGTCTGTTGCTTCAGCACTAATTCCATTGATATATCAAGAGTAATGTCAGGCGTTTCCCTTAAACATGTTAAGCTACCATCAATGAAACTTTTTTTCCCCTTAAAATCAGCACATGATTGCAAAACAAATTCTTAACTGAACATCTAGCAGCTTTATTTTAATGTTAAACTTCTTACTTGCACGCTGTGTGCTGGTTTAAACTGCTCACGTGGACGAGTCCCAGCACAATTTCCATAACAGAGCACGCTGTTGTTACAGTCATGCTACAGGCTGGGATCATAGCTTGAGCCAGAGATTCATGGATCATCACACACACATATACATTACAGGATCCTGTTTGACACACTACTTTAAAAACTAAGACTTGGATTTTACAAAGTGTCTGTCAACTGAATAGAAGAGGTATGGTTAAATGACAGAGAAATTGGTGCATTTATACACAGTAGATTGCTATTTTGGGAGATGAAACCATGTTGTTATTTCTCACAGATTTGTGTCATAAAACTGACCGGAGAAATTCCTCTGCTGTTGTGTGGAGGATTTTCCTCAACAGCTGCAATAAAAGCTGCTTCACCCTGCCATAAGGAGCTGCTAACTCACCAAAAATAATGTCATTAGTGGCTTTCAGTGGAGAGCTGTAGTGTCCCTTAAAGAACAGTCTTTTAAAGAAGAGTAAAATATTGAAACACTGAATAAAGCTTTTTGTTTATGTTGGATGAAATGGGAGAATATCAGAACAAAATATCGTCTGTTTTCAGCTTCGGTCTGAAAGTCACATCTGCTCCAAGTCATTCGCAGCCAGCTCCTCTCACTCAACCCTGTCACACACACACTGAGTCACACATACACACACACATTCTCTCCACGCCGAGCCCCGTCACCGTGATGTCACCATGTCCTCTGCCTTTCCATTCCGCAAAAATATAAGAATAGCGTTGCTACGGAGACAGAGCCGGGATGTTGTTCCACCGTGGTGACGTCTGCCGGGCCGGCCGAAGGATCGGCCAATTGCGAGTGGACAAGCAGGCGTTATTAAAAGCAAAGCTGCTATTTTTGGGAGCAGCTGTGGCATTACTCAGCAGAGTGCAGCAAAGTCACACATATACATTCCAGCAGTTGGGGCAAAGACTGTGTGTGTGTGTGTGTGTGTGTGTGTGTGTGTGTGTGTGTGTGTGTGTGTGTGTGTGTGTGTGTGTGTGTGTGTGTTTGTGTGTTATGAAAGAAAATTCGAGGTGACCAGAGAGGATTTCTGCTGCATCCTGTCATAACAGAGTCGTCGCTGAGATAGTGAAGCTGTAAAGTGTCTGCATGTTTACGTAACGTGGCCATGGCTAATAAAGCGTTTCCTGCACTGCAGGGGAATTTACAGAACAGAGGATTTAGATAAGCTATAGATAATTAAACTGTAGATTTTTTTTTTTTTTGCTGTACTGACTCTGTCTTTCTGGTGAATTAGAGACAGATGGCAGAGGTTATTTATATAATAGTAAAAAGCCCTTCCTGTATCAGTGCTCATAACTAGATAAGCTGCAGGCTCACGTTACTGATGAACAGACGAACATGCTTCCCATCATGCAAACCTCCAGAAGGCCAGCAGCAGAGCTCAGGACAGGACTGCTCACTTTGAATTGTGCTGTCAAGTCCACTGTTCTGTCTCTAAACCTGCAGTGCAACTGAAGCGTCAGCTAAACGTTTAAAGCTGCACAATTAAAATACACCTTTTGGCGCCTCGTCAGGTGCTTACTTTGGTTTTCAGGAGGCAAATTTAGTGTTTTCCTAGAAACCAGCACCAAACGAAAGTTAGCAATCAGCTGGTGAACATAGTGAAGCATTTAGCAGGGGAAGAGACTCAGGACCTGCTAGGGCCTAAAACACATCACAAAAGAAACATTAATGCAGCTTTAAGTGAAATAACATGGCCATTTATTTGCTGTTTGTAAGTGGCCGAGTGTGAAATGTGGCTGCTCTCTGTTCTATATCACTGTAATTGGATTACTTTGAGTTTTGGACTTTTTGTCGTTCAGACAAGCAATCTGAAAAAATCTGGTTGTGCTCTGGAAAATTGTGACAGCATTTTCCCTTTTTTTGATACGTCATAGCTCTTTAGGTTGATCAGCAAATAACAACTGACACATTAATCAGTAATGAAAAGCTCATTTTTTATCAGTGTAGAACTGTGTTAGTGCAACTCCAGCTTCTTGGAACACATTCTGCTTCGGTTGAACCGATGTGAAGGGTTAGGAGGACACAGAGGACAACTCCCTCGGGTCAGTGAGGTCATCAGATGTACAGGCTGTGGTCACTCGTGTATACAAAAGAATCTACACTGTGTTTTTGAACTGTGGTGCTTGTCAGGTCACATCCAGGGTGTGGGGATTACAGAGCTCAGTACGTATGAGCTGCCTCTGTAATCATGTACTGTAGATGATATTTGCATTGTCTGACTTTGTTTTTGATTGTGCTCAGAAAGGCTAGAACTGGAATATGAAGACTTTGGGTCACTGTGCGGTCACATACCTGTGGATTCTCTGTTTGAATGTCTTATTATAAATGGTTTCATGTCCCTTTTCTTTAAAGACTCTTTCTGAAAACCATCGTCCTCACCATTGAACAGTTAAATGATCGTAGCTTTCGTGCGGTCTCACCCTGGAGTCTTTTTCATGGTGGTCCTGATACCTCGTACACTCTGTGAATGTGCTCTAGCTTCGCCACAGGTGAGGGCAACAGGAAGCATGTGGGTAAGATAGATTTCCTCTGCCAGTGAGATCAGGTAACTGGTGTTAAGCTGCTGGCCCTGCAGAGTTGCTCTCTTCCTAGAAAACACAAGCTCGAGTTACCAGGCTGTTAGTTTCTCTGCCACTAGTTACCACGTTTTATTTTATTTTCTTGGTTTCCTCTTTAAAGTAAATGTATTATTTCACAGTTACTGTTCCTCATGTGCTTTACAGAGGATCAGACGGTGAGAATGTTGATTATTATTGCACCATTAGCAAAAATATTAAAAAGATGACACTTCCTTTGACAGGGGTTGATTGTGGTTCAGTGGTTCTAGTTGATGGAATGATGTGAAAAGTAAATTTGGCATAGCTTGTGTTTTCTTAAGCGTAATTGTCTCTGCTGCCTCTGCTTCTTATTTGAGGGCACAAGTGCATTCCTTATCCACCCACGTCTCCTTTGTTTCTTCTTCCTGTAGCTACGCAATTATATAACCACTCAACTTATGTAATGGAAGTTAACCGCGGCAAGTGATGACATAAGTTCTGCAAAGCATTTTCTGCCATTTTAAGATTTGGAAAAGCGTGATAATATTCTTTTGCCATCTGTTGTGTTTCGCCGAGCTAAAATGTTGTACGTTTCTCGCACACAGAGAGAATTTGCAACAGTAAGAGCGACAGTGTAGATAATCCTGAAGGTACCGTGATTCCATGTTATCTGCTGCTGTTGTTGATCAGATCTCTGCCATCTGGGAGTGATTACCAAGAGAGGAACTGACTGCGAGATAACAAAAACAAGTTCCTCTCTAAAGATGCTGCTCACCAGGAAAAAACCTCCTGTCTGTCTGTCATTCCTCGACAGAAACACAACACACACACATTCAGTGTCCTGGGGTAAAAATCATTAAGGCACACACCCTGAAACACATAGAAAACAGCTGGTGGCGATGTACAAGACAGTCCTGGGTAATTCAGTGGAAAATGAACACAAGGAAAAACACAGTGATGAGTTAGTCTGTGTTAGCTGACGAGGTGTAACAACTTTCATCCGCTCATGGTGTCACTATGTGAGAGTTTACTGTATCTATATGAAGGAAAACCTGTTTTCTCAAATATTTTAAAGAGTCTTTTTAATGAAGTCTTCCCCTCTGGTGATCATCAATACATCACGTTACTTATGTGCTTCAAATATTTTGATTTAAAGGGGTAACAAAACTACAAATACCGTCACAGCTGAATAGAATTAGTTCCCATTAGGGTTGAACAATTAATCGAAATATTAACGAAATCAAAAATCGCAGGAGCTGCAATTTTTTGATAAAGGTAAAATGTGTCACAACAGACCATAAATGAAACGTTTATGCTGCTACAGAGACGCCCCCAGCCTGCAAATCATATTCTCCAGATGTGAGGGAACATGTTCTTTTGCTTTCAGTCAAGGTGAAATGTAAAAAATTACATGAACTCATATTGCAATCCCAATATCCATCAAAATAATCACAATATAATATATAATATATAATTAATTATATATATTAACTACAACAGAATAAGCAAAGGGAAAGAGAAAAAGAAAGCTTCAAAATCATCATCATTTTAATTCTATTTGGATACAGTCTGAGTTCAGTTAAAATCTACTGTAGTCATCCCTTACTGATGAACTCAAGCAAACATTCAAGTTATAATAACATTCATACACATGGAATGTGAAATGGCCATTGAATTTATATTTATCTTTCACGTCTTATTGGTCAGAGAATAAAAACCAAGCTCTGAATATTATATTATATATATATTCACTCCAAATGATGGTTGGGAGACTGTGGTACGACAAGATCTCTTTATTCCAGGGTGAATTTAAATAAATGAATTTAGGTGTCATGTGAGAAAATCATAAGTTGGATTAGTTTCATCTAAATGTTGTGTCCTTTGTCTTTCAGAATTCAAAGAGTGCCCAAGGCCTGGTGGGACTAAAGAACCTAGGAAACACTGTAAGTAACAGCAGCAACACATTACACAGAATCACAAGTGTGTTAGAGCGACAGCAGTTTGTTGGTACCTGGCGGAGTCTCTGCCAGGCTCCAGGCTGTCAGTGTGTGTGTAGTGTAATCTAATCATAGAGCTCTGAACTGTGGACTGGCGAGGACTCGTTCTCTCTCTCTGACTGGTTTGATCTTACCAAACTGCACGTGTCTCGTGAGGACACGTGATGGGAGCAGTGTATACACAGACACTGCAGTGTCTTTGACAACACATGTGTATGTGTGTGTGCAATATTTCTTCAAACCCAGTACTTATACACGGGTAATCGTGAATATGTGAGACTGACTGTTGTATAATCTGTAGGCTGATTGTTGTCAGGAGTATTTTTAAGTTTTAAAGCTGATACATGACTGCAGATCTGTAGGAAACGTAGTCTGAGAAAAAGTCTGGATGTATGTGGGAATCTCCACACCTGAATACTGTACTGAAACAGACCAATAGCAGTTTAGGGAATCGCACTTATTCACTTCCTGTCAAGAGTTAAATAAGATTGATACCACTCTTATGTCTGTATATTTAGTATGAGGTCTGAGCCAGAAGCCAATTAGCTTAGCTTAGCATAAAGACTGGAATAAGAGGAAACATCTCGTTTGTTTAGAACAAGTGTAAAAATGAAAATATTGTGGGTTTATGTGCACGAGCTTATGTGCAAGACTATTTCTTAGACTGTCACACTGGTTTCCCAGGAGACTTGTCATCACTGTGAGGTTGCCAGGCAACCAGCTGAGTCACCCTCCCTCAATAAACTTGCTTAACTTGTCATTTTTACTCTTCCATTTTTGCCCAGAGTAAAGAAACAACATCAAAGTGTTCATTAGTGAGCCAGGCTAGCTGTTTCCCCCTGCTTCCACTCGTTATGCTAAGCTAAGCTAACCTGCTCCATGTACTGTAGCTACATATTTAGTGTACAGACATGAGTGTGGTGTCAATCTCTTCTAACTCTTGGCAAGAAAGCAAATATAAGTGTGTCTTTTGATGTTGAACTATTCCTTTAATTTGCTAGATTCAGCTACAGTGAGCCTGTGCTAATCATTGTATATTTTCAAGTAGACTGTAAGAATATAACAATGTAAGTAATGCACAGAAACAGACAGATATTTCACTATGTATGTTGCAAACACATATGAAGGACAGATAAAATATAACCCTACAAAAACAGCAGTTATTCTGAGTGTAAATGAGAGTCATTGATGAATGAGGAAGGATTGAACTGGATGTTATTTCATCTGTACGGGAGTTAAAGTGTTTGTGATGTTGTTGTTTTTTCCTTGCAGTGTTTCATGAACAGTATCCTGCAGTGTCTCAGCAACACACACAGCCTGCGAGACTACTGTCTGCACAACTCGCACCGCAGAGACCTTAACAACAACAGCCGCACCAACACAGCCCTCATGGAAGGTGAGAGACGTGTCACTCAGGCCCCCTAGAGTCCAGACTAAAAACTCCTCACAGCTGCTCACGACCAACACGCTCATTCCCTCTCCATCTCCCGATTCAACTTACATCTCTCATAACACGTGTCAGCAAAATAGACAAAGTAGTTCTTATTATGTAGTTCTGAAAGTGACTATGTTTTTTTTCAAGGTCTTTTTAAGTGTTTGGTTCTGTATGAGAATCTGACATGAGATAGGAAAGTGAGGATGCACCTTCAGTTCACCGACAAACCTGAACGCTTAGTTACAGTTGGAGAATTAGCCAAGTGCGTTTTATATCTCAGCGTGTGAGTAACCTGAGTGTTTGTGTTGATAGAATTTGCCAAGCTGATACAGACCATGTGGACGTCGTCCAGCAGTGAAGCAGTCAGCCCGTCTGAATTCAAAACTCAGATCCAGAGATATGCTCCCAGATTTGTGGGATACAAGTAAGTTTTATTACTTTCTTCACTACGTTTTGCTGCCAGACCTTTTTCTGAATTTAGTTTTTGCCTGAGAAGTGACTGCAAGATCACATTAAGTCAGAATACAGTTGTAGTGGCTGATATTTTCAGTTCTGACTGGCTGTGTGTGTGTGTGTGTGTGTGTGTGTGTGTGTGTGTGTGTGTGTGTGTGTGTGTGTGTGTCCTGCAGCCAACAGGACGCTCAGGAGTTCCTGCGTTTCCTCCTGGACGGGCTGCACAATGAGGTCAACAGGGTCACCGTCAGGCCGAGAGGCACTGTGGAGGACTTTGACCACTTGCCGTAAGTAATCTCCCTCACAAACTCTGTCTGATGAACAGCGGCCAGGATGAGGAGACCTAAACAGGGAAATTTGTTTGTGCCACACCAGGAATATTGTTGTTTTAATTATGAAATATGTTGCAATGGTATAGAGAATGTAAACAGAGCCACATCGTTAGGATTCTTCATCATTAAGCTTTAATTTAAGTCTGTGTGCGACAGTTTCACCTCCTTTGTTGAGCTGTTGTGTCGCTGGGCCCAGATCAGCTTGATGCTCCAATTCTTCTTGGATATAATTGACAGTTATCTAACAGCAGCTTGTTTAAGGGTCAGAGTTAATCTCTGCACATTTCAGCATTGCCCTCAAAACAGGTTCATTCTGCCTGAATATCCAAAACAATGGAGAAAAAAAATGTTTTTCCAGGTTGAAAATCTGTTTCAGGTTTGACACTGTTTTTGGAAAGTGTCTTTATAAGCCACTACTCTCACATTCTGTCTCCTACATGTTTAGAATAAAGTAGGTCAGGCCCATAATCCATCACACTGTCAGTCCATTCACTGTGTCAGGACAACTGAGTGTTTTCATCAGTGTTTATTCCTCCGTCTTCCTCTCAGTCACTCTGTATTTAATAATTAAAACTAAACAGTTTCATCTCTGCTCCATGTTCAGGGATGAAGAGAAAGGGAAGAAGATGTGGAGTAAATACCTGGAGAGAGAAGACAGTAAGGTCGTGGGTGAGTAGGAAGCACTTCTTTCTCTCCCTGCTCTGACACAGACACCCAGACCAGACTCTTGTAAAAAAACATTTCTAATGTATTTAAAGATCATTTTGTTTTAAAACATTTAAAAACATTATTTATATTTTTGTATATAATTACATTTTTTTAACAAAAAGCTCCACCGATCTAGAAAATAAATAACATTCAAATAAAAAAACACAAGAAAAACAGAACTCCATCCAACAGATAGATTTTCTTGATATATTTCACAGCCTGTGAGTCGATGCAGAGATCTGTGGTTTTTATCTGACCTCATGTCTCCTCCTCCTGCAGACCTGTTTGTGGGACAGCTGAAGAGTTCTCTGACCTGCAGCCACTGTGGCTTCTGCTCCACTGTCTTCGACCCCTTCTGGGATCTCTCCCTACCTATCGCCAAGGTTAGGAAACACACACACACACACACACACACACACACACACACACATACACATAGACGACAGAGACTTAACATGTTTGAGAAGGCTAACAGACACAAATATCAACACAGTCAGTGGTACAGATGTGACTTTCTGTTTGTTTCTCATGATGATCTGAACTTTTTCTGTTAGTTCACATCACAGCTCATAACACGAGCTTCTCGGTTTCCTCCTTGTCTCTGTTTGTGCTTTGCTTTGTGTGTGTGTGTGTGTGTGTGTGTGTGTGTGTGTGTGTGTGTGTGTGTGTGTGTGTGTTGTGTGGTTCCCTTGTGTGCGTGCTAATGTCATTGCATCTATGTTTGTGTCCAGAAGGGCCACGGTGAGGTGAGCTTGATGGACTGTGTGCGACTCTTCACCAAAGAGGACGTCCTGGATGGGGACGAGAAGCCGGTAGGTATCAGTGCGAGATCCAGCTGGGGGGTTGCTGGATTGAAACCAGCTCCTTGTAAACAGTGACTGAACCGTCTCCCATGTTTCCTCTCCACAGACCTGCTACAGGTGTAAAGCCCGGAGGAGATGCACAAAGAAGTTCACAATACAGAAGTTTCCCAAGATCTTAGTGCTGCGTATCCTTTCCTCTGGACATCGGTGTCTGATACTGACGTGTTCATTCATGCATCTGCAGTGAGCCTGAAGCAGCGAGAGCATGTTAGTGTCTGGTGCGTGGATTTTGGATTATGGATTATTATACAGATACTGTAGTTTAAGAATTACTATGAGACTTGCCAGAGCATTAATAGTGTGTATTATTTCCTATTGGTATAAATGAACAGTGAGAGGGAAAACTATTTTTGTGTGGTTTACAAACAGTTTGTAGAAACATCAGCTCATTAACGTCCATGTAGAATAAAAATGACTGTATGTTGGCGTCTTGGACCTGCTGCTTTCACAATGTTAAAACAATTATTAAAAGAGAAACACTCAGTCCAGTATAATCAGCTGTAATGAGCACTGACATCCACGAAATGACCAAATGTTTATCTGAGCTTCCAATTGGCTCTAATTTCTTTGTCAAATCAGCTGTTGACTCATATCTGATTTTGAAGCTTCGGTGACCTGTGGGGATATTTTGAGACCTCCACCCAGTGAGAAACCTTGTATGTAGCTGTACAAAATGTTGATTTAATGTATTGAAAGCTGCATGGTGTACAGTGTCGTTGGTCCTTGACTCCGCCTCCTGTCCAGACCTGAAACGCTTCTCTGAGGCACGAAGAACCAGCAAACTGTCCACCTTTGTCAACTTCCCCATGAAGGATCTCGACCTGCGGGAGTTTGCCTCCGAAAACAGCAGTAAGTAGATTGTAGACTCTAAATGTGTCATACTTCAGAGACTCATTTTGGTATAAAGCACTAGTAACTGTGGGGTGAAATGTTGTTTTTGTTTGTGCTCTGTTGCAGTAAATGCAGTGTACAACCTGTACGCAGTGTCCAACCACTCAGGCACCACGATGGGCGGTCACTACACAGCTTACTGTCGCAACCCCAACTCGGGAGAATGGTACACCTTCAATGACTCCAGGTACGTTTGAACAGTCCAATCAAGACATCAGAGTTTGTTAATGTGGTTTTCATCATGATGAAAAGATGCACGACTATTTTTGAAAAGTGACACTTGATTCATGCTGATTGAATTTGAATTTCATCTCCACTTTCTTGCCTTCAGCACATTCATAAACACAAGCAGAGTTTTTCATTAGAATTGTTAACAAAAAAAAACTTGTTTTCATGTTACATATATTATGTACAGCACTCCTCTCCCACAATGCATCTCCAACAGATAGATATAGAAAAAACAAACAAAAAATGAATATATACAAGTGTGATTGGCAGTCACTCTCTGAAGTCACAGTTTCTGTGTGTTCAGTTTTTGTTTGCTACTTGCTAAAACAGTGATGATTAGTATATAGCACATATACAGAATTAATATGTCTGGATTTCAGAATACACTTGTGTTGTACCAGTGTCATCCAAACTGATTTTATTGTGAAAATAACAACTATACATCACGCAGTGACTCCCATCAGGGGAAGAAGTAGTCCATGGTTTTTATATGCAGTTTGGATTTTCCCTCTATAGACGCCTGAAGACCTGTCTCAGGGTTAAATTATGACCTGACTCTGTCTTCACTGTAACTCTCTGACCTGTCTCCCCTCTCTTCCTCTCTCCAGAGTAACGCCAATGTCCTCCAGCCAAGTGCGCAGCAGTGACGCCTACGTCTTGTTCTACGAGCTGGCTTCCTCCTCGCGGATGTGAAGCCTCCTGGAGGACGACGACGGGCCGCAGCACCACTCTGACTGATGGATGGACGGATGGATGGAAAATGAGAGTGATGGTGGAGCCAGGCCTGTTGTGGACTTGTATTTGGACATATATCACACACACACACACACACTCACACACTCACGTATGAAGGTACACACCTCTACCAGCCTGGAGGCTGCGTCTCTCCGCAGAGAGAGCTAGAGAGGGGAACACTCTGGAAACCACAGGAACCTGATCAACCAGCCCTGCTTTCTTTCTCTCTCTGTCTTTACTCTTGTGTCTTGCTCATTCTGGGTGGAGGTGTGTGTTTACTGTGTGTGTGTGAGTGTGTGTGAGTGTGTGTGTGTGTGTGTGTGTGTGTGTGTGTGAGTGTGTAAGTGTGCGAGGCTGACACGGCAATAATCCCGTCTGACCGACCAGCCGGTGAATCGGTCTCCATCTCAGAAGTCCCTCTCTATGCACTGCAAACTGAACTCTCCTGACTGCGCCTTCGCTTCTTTCTCTTCACGTCTTGATCTTCTCGTTTGCCTCAAACCATTAAAACTGACTTGTTGCATTTTTTTGACTTTTTTTCTGCTTTGAATTTATGTTGTTTTTATGTTGTTGTTTTTTTTGTTTTGTTTTTTTGTGGGGGGTGGGTGGGTGGGCGGTTATTACCCCAGCACCATGAGAATCATGATCATCACCACCACTTTGGACTATGAATAAACTGAGAGTGTGACTGTAACAGAACTGGTCCCGGTTATGAAGAGCTGACAGCGGCCTGCTTGGTTTTCATGGCTCTCCCTTCCACTGCAACACTCCCATGTCTCTGTTAGCGTCCTCTTCACCTCTTCTCTCTCTCTCTTAGTGGCTGGGGAGGCCAGTGGCACTGTGAGCGTTACATGTTTCAGAGGACAAACCCTCTAACTTGTGTTTTATTTAATTTTGTTTCTCCCACGTGTGGCTGCTACTGATGTTTTAAAAGTGCTGTGAATGGATGAATGGACAGTCCAGCGCGGATCTGCTAAGGATTAACTAAATAGACGATAATAACGGTAACAATCCTCATCGTCAGTATGAGGTCTTTTCTTCCTCTCTTGTTTCATGCCATTGAACAACACGGAAAGAATGTTTTAAAGAAGAAAAAAAACAAACACTATATCTGTATATTTTTATATTCTGATGCAATATAGAGAATGTACTATTCAATGGTGCTGAAAATGACCCATAACTGTTTTCAGTTGGTTTATTTACCAGGTTTCAAGAGAGAAAAAAAAGTTATTATTTATGCTTACAGGTGATAATGTGATGAGTCACACTTTTTAACAGTGGCAGTCAAACACATGAGTATATAAATATATATATATCTATATATATATATATATGAATAAAAGTCAACAAAACAGTGGTTTTACTTTGAGTCTTTGTCTTTTTTTGGTTTAACTTTTATCAGCACATGAAGATTTGACTCAGACATGGTCACTTACAGATTGTGGAGCTTCAAGGGGGAAACTACAGTGGCGACTAGTGGACAGGTGAGGAACAGCACATGTGCAATGACAGGAAACTCATCATGATGACAGTTTAACAGTAAAAACAATACATGAGTGTGGTGTGAACAGATCCAGATGATTGGTGTAGTATCCAATCACAAAGAGGAATTTCTTATATGAAATAACCAGAGCCTGAAGTTGATTAAGTGCCGTCCGTCTGTTAAAAGTGTCGTTATGGAACTGAAGTAAACTCACACTTGAGTGATATAATTCATCTTAAGTGCTGACAGCTCAAACGACTCTCTTATCAGTTTAACACCGCAGAGACAGGTACCGTTTTGTTTTCATGAATCCCCTCTCAGTAATCACTACGGAAGTGCGGCGGCCTGGCCTACTTCCTGCCGCTCCATTATCCGTACGTGGCCTATTTCTGTGGTCCGAGCTCTGCGGGCCCCAGAGCGCGAGCTGATGCCAGCAGCCAGGAATAGTCCTATAGGCTGAGGCTCTGCACGCGCCCTCATCTCAACGGAGGGATCCATCCATCCTGTCAGACATCTTCCTAAAGATAATACACGTGGAACCTGATCCGTCATCCACGCAGTGATACATCATCTCGACGCGGATTAGTTGATGTTCATATCATCACACTGATATGATGACAACTGGAGACTGTTTAATCCTGAAATGTGGAACAATGAGCTCATTGCTTCTTATTCTTATTGTGCTGTTCACTGTGAACTGATCCCTATGAATCTCGAAATTGTGAGATACAAAAGTCATAATTATGAAATACAAAAGTCATAATTATAAGATAAAAAGTCAAAATTATGGGATACTTTAGCACAACAGTTGCAGCAGCTCTTTGATTATTTTTCTATTCAATTTGACACTGAGATGGATTGTAAGTTCATAGAGGACTACTTTAAATGTGGCTTTACAACTAATGAAATACTTAATTTGCTTGCAAATTCACATGGGATGGTACTGAGCACCCTTGAAAGGATTTTGAGAGAGAAGAGGCTCTGGCGTAGAAAAATATGACTTTTTATCTCATAAATTTGATTTACCGTGGGGATATTTCTTTTCTTTCACTGGCGGAAACAGTCTTCCATAGATCCCACTGATCCCAACATGCAAGTGTTAGATATTAAAATAAGTCAGACCTTAGCTGGGCAGTCATTTAGTCTGATGTGAGTTACAACTTTAACTGTGGGTGAGGTGTCTGTCTCTCTATCGTCAAATAAGACCAAACAAAATCTGAATATTTTAAAGTGTGTCTATGTAACTTGTGCTCGACAGCTGCCACTGTGGCCACAAGTGGTAATTACAGGGTGAGTGTAGTACAACACCAGCAGTAGTCACAAAGTCAGCAGCAAAGTCACACAGCAATGTCTAGTATATTATAATATTTCCAATGAAGTTTACTGGGAAAATTATGTAAGTTGTAACTTATTATAGGAAAAACAGGAATTTCCTTGACAGAAAAGCTAATTTTAAGTAAAGTAAATCTTCATGTCTGTTGTTATGAACCAAAACAGCAAAAGCAAATTCCTTGTATGTAAAAACTTACTCGGCAATAAAAGTCATACTGATTCTGATTCATTTATTATTTATGTATCATATCTGATCTTCATATCTGTTAAATTATGTGATTGTCGGTACATACATTTTTTCAGATGAACTACTGTTCTCTGACTCAATTAACCAACTGAACACTGTTCATATTTTTTCCTAAAATGACTACCAATTTGTTCTCTTCTTCTTTAGGGAACTTCTTGGAAATTATTAATAAATGAAATTGAAGTTAAAGACAAAATAAAGTGTTACTATCTAAAGCTATCAATAGCTAATGTTACTGCTATAAGCTAATGGTCATAGTAACACAGATAAACTTGTCTGGGTCCTGGGCCTGAGACTGGCACATATACATCCACATCTGGGCCGGTTGTGGCTGTTATCCTCCGGCGGTGACTGACAGCTGGAAGTTTTCTGTGTGTGTGCCAGAATTGGTCCAGATGTGGAAGTAGCATCTGACAGTCATGCTGTATATGGGCCAGATTTGGGCTGTGGAACTGGGCATATACTGGCCAAGTATGGACAGGATTTATTTTGCTGTCTGGGAAGGCTGTAGTAGGGAAGTGAGTGTATTTAGTAGAGCAAGGGTGCATTATATTTTTTCTGAATTCAATTCAATTCAATGAATTAATTTGTATGAGGATGAAATTTGCCAAATCTTCTTACAGAAGTTAGATAGTTGCTTTAAAAGTTATCTAAATACCAGATGATTTCAAGGTTTAAGAGACAGTCTCACTTTCCATTGAGTTTAGTCTTCAAACACAACAATCACCAAACCAGATAAAGGTACAGCTACAGAACTCCTGATCCTCTGTTTACGTGTACTTTGTCTTAGTCATTTTATTGACCTGAACCACTTCTCAGGAATTTCTCTGTTGTGAACTTTGAAACTGATACTGAGGTAAAGGTGTTGCCTTATATATTCTTTTAGTATCACAGAAGACGAAGAAGCAGTCTGAAGCTTTGACAAACATTCTCACTGTGGATTTAAATTCTAAAAGTTATTTCTATAATTAAAAACCAGGAATCCTTATATGGCAGCCTCACATGGTATGTTATTTTAAGTGATTTAGAAAGACAACTGTAGTTGAGGTGAGTAGATGTGATTTAATAAATGTTTTTCAGGTACAGAGCCGAGCCCGTCCCCTGTGGTTCTGCTGTTACTGGGTGAGAAACAAAGTGGGAAGAGCTCAGCAGGAAATGCCATCCTGGGCAGACAAGCCTTTCACAAGAAAACAACTCGCAGCTCCAAGGAGACTGGTGCCATCTTTGGAAAACAGGTTAGTTAGTTAGTTAGTTAGTTAGTTAGTTAGTTAGTTAGTTAGTTAGTTAGTTAGTTAGTTAGTTTTCATTTTTGTTAGATAGTATTCAGTTTTGCCGATCTGTACAGAAACACCAACACATGCACATTACAGATCATCATACAGCAATAAACTTAACACATCGTAACATAACAATTACGTGTTGTATCATCACATGAACATGTGCTTGATCACCTCAGTATCTGAGCAGTAGTTGATGTACACTTTTACACTTCAGTCATCATATCGGAATCTAAAGTCTTTCTTGACCTTGACTAAATTTGATCAACCAGGTGACAGTGGTGGACACCCCAGGGTGGCTGTCCTACTCCACCACTCCAGACAGAGTGTCCCAGGAGATCTGTAGAGGTCTGACCCTCTGCCATGCAGAACCAGATGTCATCCTGCTGGTGCTGCCCACTACCACCACCTTCAGCCAGCAGACATGGAAGGCTATGGAGGCCCAATTCACACTGCTCCAAACCCCCATCTGGCAGCGAGCGATGATCCTCTTCACACATGGAGACAAGTTAGGTAAGCTAATGATCGTTTAGTTAATTCAGTCATTCCTCATTCCTCCATGTGTCAGTGTCTTTGCCCTGTGGTTCCCAACGGGGGATTAGCAAACCTCAAGTGCTCCATAGATACATAGGTGACCTTTGTGAGATGAGAGTTGATTCCTCAGCAGTAATCAACTGTGTTATGACAGAACAAAAGAGAACAATAGCCATGTTTTATGGACAAACAGCACATGCTCTATCTAAAGGGAAATCCTCCGTTGCTTTGTAGAATTACCCATGATGTCTACACTCTGTCCAATACAGTGACACAGTCATAATAAAGTGGGTTTAATTTCATATAAATAAAATCAATGAGACAGGACCGATACTGTCTCAATTTTAAATAGAAATAGTAAAGTGGAGCAAATAAATGTAATAGTATAGTAAAGCATAAAAACATCATGGTATAAAAAATAAAAAAAACATTGTAGTATAGTAAGGCATAAAAAAGTAAAACAAACGTCATAGCACAGTAAAGTATAAAATTATATTATGGTATGAAATTGTTAAAAAATGTCATAGTATATTAAGGCATAAAAAAGTCAAAAAAATCATCATAGTATAGTAAGGCATAAAAATTGTCAAATAAAACAACAAAGTATAGTACTGCATAAAATAGTCAAAAAAAGGGTCATAGTATAGTATTGCATAAAATTTTCACAAAAAATCTCATAGTATAGTAAGGCATAAAAATGTAAAAAAAGAACCGTCATAGTATAGTAAGGTATAAAATCATCAAAAACAAATGTCATAATATAGTATTGCATACAATTGACATAGTCATAGTATAGTAAGGCATAAAATTGTCAAAAAAAGGGCATAGTATAGTAAGGCATAAAAATTGTCAAAATAACCGACATAGTATAGTAAGGCATAAAACTGTAAAAAAAAAAAAAAAAAAAAGGCATAGTATAGTACTGCATAAAATTGTCAAAAAAAAACATCATAGTATAGTAAGGCATAAAATTGTCAAAAAAAACGTCATAGTATAGTAAGGCATAAAAATTTGCAAAAAAAAACGTCATAGTATAGTAAGCCATAAAATTGTTTAAAAAACGTCATAGTATAGTAAGGCATAAAATTGACCAAAAAAAACGGTCATCGTATAGTACTGCATAAAATTGACAAAAAAATGTCATAGTATAGCAAGGAATAAAAATGTTTTTAAAAAAAAGTCATTATATAGTACTGCATAAAATTGTCAAAAAAAGGTCATAGTATAGTAAGGCATAAAAATGTCAAAAAACATGTCATAATATAGTATTGCATTCAATTGACTAAAAAATATGTCAAAAAAACGTCATAGTATAGTAAGGCATAAAATTGTTTAAAAAAGGTCATAGTATAGTAAGGCATAAAAATGAAAAAAAAAAAGTCACAGCATAGTACTGCATAAAATTGTCAAAAAAAGGGCATTGTATAGCAAGGCATAAAAATGTCAAAAAACATGTCATAATATAGTATTGCATAAAATTTTCACAAAAAATCTCATAGTATAGTAAGCCATAAAATTGTTTAAAAAACGTCATAGTATAGTAAGGCATAAAAATGTCAAAAAAAACGTCATAGTATAGTACTGCATAAAATTGTCAAAAAAAACGTCATAGTATAGTAAGGCATAAAAATGTCATAGTATAGTAAGGCATAAAAAAGTCAAAAAAATCATCATAGTATAGTAAGGCATAAAAATGTCATAGTATAGTAAGGCATAAAAATTGTGAAAAAAACCATCATAGTATAGTAAGGCATAAAATTGTCAAAAAAAACGACATAGTATAGTGAGGCATAAAAATTGTGAAAAAAAACATCATAGTATAGTAAGGCATAAAAATTAAAAAAAGAAAACGACATAGTATAGTAAGGCATAAAATTGTCAAAAAAAACACCATAGTATAGTAAGGCATAAAAATTGTCAAAAAAAGGTCATAGTATAGTAAGGCATAAAAATGTCAAAAAAAACATCATAGTATAGTAAGGCATAAAATTGTCAAAAAAAGTCATAGTATAGTAAGGCATAAAAATTGGCAAAAAAACCCCGTCATAGTATAGTAAGCCATAAAATTGTTTAAAAAACGTCATAGTATAGTAAGGCATAAAAATTAAAAAAAAAGAGTCATAGCATAGTACTGCATAAAATTATCAAAAAAAGGGCATTGTATAGCAAGGCATAAAATTGTCCAAAAAAAAAATGTCATAGTATAGTAAGGCATAAAAATGTCAAAAAAAAAACCATCATAGTATAGTAAGGCATAAAATGTAAAAAAAAAATGTAGTAGTATAGTAAGACATAAAAATGCCATATTATAGTAAGGCATAAAATTGTGAAAAAAAACATCATAGTATAGTAAGGCATAAAAATTGTCAAAAAAAACGACATAGTATAGTAAGGCATAAAATTGTCAAAAAAAACACCATAGTATAGTAAGGCATAAAATTATCCCCAAAAAAAGGTCATAGTATAGTAAGGCATAAAAATGTCAAAAAAACCATCATAGTATAGTAAGGCGTAAAAATTGTCAAAATAACCGACATAGTATAGTAAGGCATAAAACTGTAAAAAAAAAAAAAAAAAAAAGGCATAGTATAGTACTGCATAAAATTGTCAAAAAAAACATCATAGTATAGTAAGGCATAAAAATTTGCAAAAAAAAACGTCATAGTATAGTAAGCCATAAAATTGTTTAAAAAACGTCATAGTATAGTAAGGCATAAAATTGACCAAAAAAAACGGTCATCGTATAGTACTGCATAAAATTGACAAAAAAATGTAATAGTATAGCAAGGCATAAAAATGTCAAAAAACATGTCATAATATAGTATTGCATTCAATTGACTAAAAAATATGTCAAAAAAACGTCATAGTATAGTAAGGCATAAAATTGTTTAAAAAAGGTCATAGTATAGCAAGGAATAAAAATGTTTTTAAAAAAAAGTCATTATATAGTACTGCATAAAATTGTCAAAAAAAGGTCATAGTATAGTAAGGCATAAAAATGTCAAAAAACATGTCATAATATAGTATTGCATTCAATTGACTAAAAAATATGTCAAAAAAGCGTCATAGTATAGTAAGGCATAAAATTGTTTAAAAAAGGTCATAGTATAGTAAGGCATAAAAATGAAAAAAAAAAAGTCACAGCATAGTACTGCATAAAATTGTCAAAAAAAGGGCATTGTATAGCAAGGCATAAAATTGTCCAAAAAAAAAATGTCATAGTATAGTAAGACATAAAAATGTCATAGGATAGTAAGGCATAAAAATGTCAAAAAAAACCATCATAGTATAGTAAGGCATAAAATGTAAAAAAAAAATGTAGTAGTATAGTAAGACATAAAAATGCCATAGTATAGTAAGGCATAAAATTGTGAAAAAAAACATCATAGTATAGTAAGGCTTAAAAATGTCATAAAAAACGACATAGTTTAGTAAGGCATAAAATTGTGAAAAAAACCATCATAGTATAGTAAGGCATAAAAATTGTCAAAAAAAACGACATAGTATAGTGAGGCATAAAATTGTGAAAAAAAACATCATAGTATAGTAAGGCATAAAAATTAAAAAAAGAAAACGACATAGTATAGTAAGGCATAAAATTGTCAAAAAAAACACCATAGTATAGTAAGGCATAAAAATTGTCAAAAAAATGTCATAGTATAGTAAGGCATAAAAATGTCAAAAAAAACATCATAGTATAGTAAGGCATAAAAATTGTCAAAAAAAGTCATAGTATAGTAAGGCATAAAAATTGGCAAAAAAAACCCCGTCATAGTATAGTAAGCCATAAAATTGTTTAAAAAGCGTCATAGTATAGTAAGGCATAAAAATTAAAAAAAAAGAGTCATAGCATAGTACTGCATAAAATTATCAAAAAAAGGGCATTGTATAGCAAGGCATAAAATTGTCCAAAAAAAAAATGTCATAGTATAGTAAGGCATAAAAATGTCAAAAAAAAACCATCATAGTATAGTAAGGCATAAAATGTAAAAAAAAAATGTAGTAGTATAGTAAGACATAAAAATGCCATATTATAGTAAGGCATAAAATTGACAAAAAAATGTCATAGTATAGTAAGGCATAAAAATTGTCAAAAAAAACACCATAGTATAGTAAGGCATAAAATTATCCCCAAAAAAAGGTCATAGTATAGTAAGGCATAAAAATGTCAAAAAAACCATCATAGTATAGTAAGGCGTAAAAATTGTCAAAATAACCGACATAGTATAGTAAGGCATAAAACTGTAAAAAAAAAAAAAAAAAAAAAGGCATAGTATAGTACTGCATAAAATTGTCAAAAAAAACATCATAGTATAGTAAGGCATAAAAATTTGCAAAAAAAAACGTCATAGTATAGTAAGCCATAAAATTGTTTAAAAAACGTCATAGTATAGTAAGGCATAAAATTGACCAAAAAAAACGGTCATCGTATAGTACTGCATAAAAATTGTCAAAAAAATGTCATAGTATAGCAAGGCATAAAAATGTCAAAAAACATGTCATAATATAGTATTGCATTCAATTGACTAAAAAATATGTCAAAAAAACGTCATAGTATAGTAAGGCATAAAATTGTTTAAAAAAGGTCATAGTATAGCAAGGAATAAAAATGTTTTTAAAAAAAAGTCATTATATAGTACTGCATAAAATTGTCAAAAAAAGGTCATAGTATAGTAAGGCATAAAAATGTCAAAAAACATGTCATAATATAGTATTGCATTCAATTGACTAAAAAATATGTCAAAAAAGCGTCATAGTATAGTAAGGCATAAAATTGTTTAAAAAAGGTCATAGTATAGTAAGGCATAAAAATGAAAAAAAAAAAGTCATAGCATAGTACTGCATAAAATTGTCAAAAAAAGGGCATTGTATAGCAAGGCATAAAATTGTCCAAAAAAAAAATGTCATAGTATAGTAAGACATAAAAATGTCATAGGATAGTAAGGCATAAAAATGTCAAAAAAAACCATCATAGTATAGTAAGGCATAAAATGTAAAAAAAAAATGTAGTAGTATAGTAAGACATAAAAATGCCATAGTATAGTAAGGCATAAAAATGTCAAAAAAAAAATGTCATAGTATAGTAAGACATAAAAATGTCATAGTATAGTAAGGCATAAAATTGTCAAAAAAAAACAACATAGTATAGTGAGGCATAAAAATTGTGAAAAAAAACATCATAGTATAGTAAGGCATAAAAATAAAAAAAAAAAAAACGACATAGTATAATAAGGCATAAAATTGTCAAAAAAAACACCATAGTATAGTAAGGCATAAAAATTGTCAAAAAAAGGTCATAGTATAGTAAGGCATAAAAATGTCAAAAAAAACATCATAGTATAGTAAGGCATAAAATTGTCAAAAAAAGTCATAGTATAGTAAGGCATAAAAATTGGCAAAAAAAACCCGTCATAGTATAGTAAGCCATAAAATTGTTTAAAAAGCGTCATAGTATAGTAAGGCATAAAAATTAAAAAAAAAGAGTCATAGCATAGTACTGCATAAAATTATCAAAAAAAGGGCATTGTATAGCAAGGCATAAAATTGTCCAAAAAAAAAATGTCATAGTATAGTAAGGCATAAAAATGTCAAAAAAAAACCATCATAGTATAGTAAGGCATAAAATGTAAAAAAAAAATGTAGTAGTATAGTAAGACATAAAAATGCCATATTATAGTAAGGCATAAAATTGTGAAAAAAAACATCATAGTATAGTAAGGCATAAAAATTGTCAAAAAAAACACCATAGTATAGTAAGGCATAAAATTATCCCCAAAAAAAGGTCATAGTATAGTAAGGCATAAAAATGTCAAAAAAACCATCGTAGTATAGTAAGGCGTAAAAATTGTCAAAATAACCGACATAGTATAGTAAGGCATAAAACTGTAAAAAAAAAAAAAAAAAAAAGGCATAGTATAGTACTGCATAAAATTGTCAAAAAAACGTCATAGTATAGTAAGGCATAAAATTGTTTAAAAAAGGTCATAGTATAGTAAGGCATAAAAATGAAAAAAAAAAAGTCATAGCATAGTACTGCATAAAATTGTCAAAAAAAGGGCATTGTATAGCAAGGCATAAAATTGTCCAAAAAAAAAATGTCATAGTATAGTAAGACATAAAAATGTCATAGGATAGTAAGGCATAAAAATGTCAAAAAAAACCATCATAGTATAGTAAGGCATAAAATGTAAAAAAAAAATGTAGTAGTATAGTAAGACATAAAAATGCCATAGTATAGTAAGGCATAAAATTGTCCAAAAAAAAAATGTCATAGTATAGTAAGACATAAAAATGTCATAGTATAGTAAGGCATAAAAATTGTCAAAAAAAACAACATAGTATAGTGAGGCATAAAATTGTGAAAAAAAACATCATAGTATAGTAAGGCATAAAAATAAAAAAAAAAAAACGACATAGTATAATAAGGCATAAAATTGTCAAAAAAAACACCATAGTATAGTAAGGCATAAAAATTGTCAAAAAAAGGTCATAGTATAGTAAGGCATAAAAATGTCAAAAAAAACATAATAGTATAGTAAGGCATAAAATTGTCAAAAAAAGTCATAGTATAGTAAGGCATAAAAATTGGCAAAAAAAACCCGTCATAGTATAGTAAGCCATAAAATTGTTTAAAAAACGTCATAGTATAGTAAGGCATAAAAATTAAAAAAAAAAAGTCATAGCATAGTACTGCATAAAATTGTCAAAAAAAGGGCATTGTATAGCAAGGCATAAAATTGTCCAAAAAAAAAATGTCATAGTATAGTAAGACATAAAAATGTCATAGTATAGTAAGGCATAAAAATGTAAAAAAAAAACCATCATAGTATAGTAAGGCATAAAATGTAAAAAAAAAATGTAGTAGTATAGTAAGACATAAAAATGCCATAGTATAGTAAGGCATAAAATTGTGAAAAAAAACATCATAGTATAGTAAGGCTTAAAAATTGTCATAAAAAACGACATAGTATAGTAAGGCAAAAATTGTGAAAAAAAACATCATAGTATAGTAAGGCATAAAAATTGTCCAAAAAAACGACATAGTATAGTAAGGCATAAAATTGTCAAAAAAAACACCATAGTATAGTAAGGCATAAAAATTGTCAAAAAAAGGTCATAGTATAGTAAGGCATAAAAATGTCAAAAAAAACATCATAGTATAGTAAGGCATAAAATTGTCAAAAAAAAGTCATAGTATAGTAAGGCATAAAAATTGGCAAAAAAAACTGTCATAGTATAGTAAGCCATAAAATTGTTTAAAAAACGTCATAGTATAGTAAGGAAAAAAAAAAGAAAAAAAAAAAGTCATAGTATAGTACTGCATAAAATTGTCAAAAAAAGGGCATAGTATAGCAAGGCATAAAATTGTCCAAAAAAAAAAATGTCATACTATAGTAAGACATAAAAAAGTCATAGTATAGTAAGGCATAAAAATGTCAAAAAAACCATCATAGTATAGTAAGGCATAAAATTGTCAAAAAAAAGTCATAGTATAGTAAGGCATAAAAATTGGCAAAAAAAACCGTCATAGCATAGTAAGGCATAAAAATGTCAAAAAAAACATCATAGTATAGTAAGGCATAAAATTGTCAAAAAAAAGTCATAGTATAGTAAGGCATAAAAATTGTCAAAAAAAACGACATAGTATAGTAAGGCATAAAATTGTCAAAAAAAGGGCATAGTATAGCAAGGCATAAAATTGTCCAAAAAAAAAATGTCATAGTATAGTAAGGCATAAAAATGTAAAAAAAAAACATCATAGTATAGTAAGGCATAAAATGTAAAAAAAAAATGTAGTAGTATAGTAAGACATAAAAATGCCATAGTATAGTAAGGCATAAAATTGTGAAAAAAAACATCATAGTATAGTAAGGCTTAAAAATTGTCATAAAAAACGACATGGTATAGTAAGGCATAAAATTGTGAAAAAAAACATCATAGTATAGTAAGGCATAAAAATTGTCAAAAAAAACATCATAGTATAGTAAGGCATAAAATTGTCAAAAAAAACACCATAGTATAGTAAGGCATAAAAATTGTCAAAAAAAGGTCATAGTATAGTAAGGCATAAAAATGTCAAAAAAAACATCATAGTATAGTAAGGCATAAAATTGTCAAAAAAAAGTCATAGTATAGTAAGGCATAAAAATTGGCAAAAAAAACCGTCATAGTATAGTAAGCCATAAAATTGTTTAAAAAACGTCATAGTATAATAAGGAAAAAAAAAGAAAAAAAAAAGTCATAGTATAGTACTGCATAAAATTGTCAAAAAAAGGGCATAGTATAGCAAGGCATAAAATTGTCCAAAAAAAAATGTCATAGTATAGTAAGGCATAAAAATGAAAAAAAAAGTCATAGTATAGTACTGCATAAAATTGTCAAAAAAAGGGCATAGTATAGCAAAGCATTAAATTGTCCAAAAAAAAATGTCATAGTATAGTAAGACATAAAAATGTCATAGTAAGGCATAAAAATGTCAAAAGAAACCATCATAGTATAGTAAGGCATAAAATTGTCAAAAAAAAGTCATAGTATAGTAAGGCATAAAAATTGGCAAAAAAAAACGTCATAGTATAGTAAGGCATAAAAATGTCAAAAAAAAACGACATAGTATAGTAAGGCATAAAATTGTAAAAAAAAAGTCATAGTATAGTAAGGCATAAAAATTGTCAAAAAAAACGACATAGTATAGCAAGGCATAAAATTGTCCAAAAAAAAAATGTCATAGTATAGTAAGACATAAAAATGTCATAGTATAGTAAGGCATAAAAATGTCAAAAAAAACCATCATAGTATAGTAAGGCATAAAATGTAAAAAAAAATGTAGTAGTATAGTAAGACATAAAAATGCCATAGTATAGTAAGGCAAAAAATTGTGAAAAAAAACATCATAGTATAGTAAGGCTTAAAAATTGTCATAAAAAACGACATAGTATAGTAAGGCATAAAATTGTGAAAAAAAACATCATAGTATAGTAAGGCATAAAAATTTTAAAAAAAACACCATAGTATAGTAAGGCATAAAAATTGTCAAAAAAAGGTCATAGTATAGTAAGGCATAAAAATGTCAAAAAAAACATCATAGTATAGTAAGGCATAAAATTGTTTAAAAAAGGTCATAGTATAGTAAGGCATAAAAATGAAAAAAAAAAGTCACAGCATAGTACTGCATAAAATTGTCAAAAAAAGGGCATTGTATAGCAAGGCATAAAATTGTCCAAAAAAAAAATGTCATAGTATAGTAAGACATAAAAATGTCAAAAAAAACATCATAGTATAGTAAGGCATAAAATTGTCAAAAAAAGGGCATAGTATAGTAAGGCATAAAAATTGTCAAAATAACCGACATAGTATAGTAAGGCATAAAATTGTTTAAAAAACGTCATAGTATAGTAAGGCATAAAAATTTTAAAAAAAAGTCATAGTATAGTACTGCATAAAATTGTCAAAAAAAGGGCATAGTATAGCAAGGCATAAAATTGTCCAAAAAAAAAATGTCATAGTATAGTAAGACATAAAAATGTCATAGTATAGTAAGGCATAAAAATGTCAAAAAAAAACATCATAGTATAGTAAGGCATAAAATTGTCAAAAAAAAAGTAATAGTATAGTAAGGCATAAAAATTGGCAAAAAAAACCGTCATAGTATAGTAAGGCATAAAAATGTCAAAAAAAAACATCATAGTATAGTAAGGCATAAAATTGTCAAAAAAAAGTCATAGTATAGTAAGGCATAAAAATTGTCAAAAAAAACGACATAGTATAGTAAGGCATAAAATTGTCAAAAAAAAGTCATAGTATAGTAAGGCATAAAAATTGTCAAAAAACTGTCATAGTATAGTAAGGAATAAAATTGTCAAAAAAAGGGCATAGTATAGCAAGGCATAAAATTGTCCAAAAAAAAATGTCATAGTATAGTAAGACATAAAAATGTCATAGTATAGTAAGGCATAAAAATGTCAAAAAAAACCATCATAGTATAGTAAGACATAAAATGTAAAAAAAAATGTAGTAGTATAGTAAGACATAAAAATGCCATAGTATAGTAAGGCATAAAATTGTGAAAAAAAACATCATAGTATAGTAAGGCTTAAAAATTGTCATAAAAAACGACATAGTATAGTAAGGCATAAAATTGTGAAAAAAAAACATCATAGTATAGTAAGGCATAAAAATTGTCAAAAAAAACGACATAGTATAGTAAGGCATAAAATTGTCAAAAAAAGGTCATAGTATAGTAAGGCATAAAATTGACAAAAAAAGTCATAGTATAGTACTGCATAAAATTGTCCAAAAAAACATCATAGTATATTAAGGCTTAAAATTGTCAAAAAAATGTCATAGTATAGCAAGGCATAAAAATGTCAAAAACATGTCATAGTATAGTAAGGCATAAAAACCTCAAAGTGCAGTAAGCCATAAAATCATCATAGTATAGTGAGGCATAAAAACATCAAAAAAATTTCATCGTATTGTACGGCATAAAAATGTCACAAAACGTAAGAGTATAGTAGGGCATAAAAATTTCATATCATAGTAAAGCATAAAAAAGTCTAAAATTGTCATAAAATAGTATGTCATAAAAAACATTGTACTATAGTAAGGCATAAAAATTTCCAAAAACTTCATATTATAATATGGCATAAATTATGATAGCATAGTAACTCCTAAAAATCTATATAGTATATTCATTGAAAAACTACACTGAAGGTTGCGTTTGCTCATGGGCATCTTAATGGTCATTCAAACACATAAAAACACAGGATCCAGTTGCTGTTCCAATGATTTATTTCAACAGTTCAGGATCAGGTCATTGGTTTACATGAATGGATGGATGGATAGATGGATGATTTTTTGGTTCTCTGTTGTCTTTGTTTGGCTGGTTTGGAGCCTGGGAAAGGGCTTGCGTATGGATGGGTGGGGCTATATAACCTCTGGCTGTGGTTTATGAGATGATGGGTGATTTGCAGGCAAGTATTGCAAGTATTAGACTTGTGACTTAATAGTATGGCATAAAAACATCATATTATAGTAAGGCATAAAACATCATAGTATGCTATGGCATATAATGTGATAGTATTGTATGGCACAAAAATCTCATAGTATATTCAATGAAAAACTACATTGACAGTCGTGTTGGCTCATGGACATCTAAATGCTCATTCAAACACATAAAAACACATGATCCAGTAGTTGTTGCAAGGATTTATTTCAACAGTTCAGAATCAGGTCATTGGTTTACATGAATGGATGGATGAATAGATGGATGATTTTTCTTGGTTTTCTGTTGTCTTTGTTCTCCTGGTTTGGAGCCTTGCAGGGTTTCCATATGGATGGGTGGGGCTATATAACCTCTGGGTGTGGTTATCGAGATGATGGGTGATTTGCAGGATAGTATTGCAAGTATTAAATTTGTGATTTAACAGTAAGGCATAAAAATGTAAAAAAAAAATGTCAATGTATAATAAAGCATAAAATTGCCAAAAAAAATCATAGTATTTGAAGGCATTAAAACATCAAAAAACTTCCTTGCATAGTAAGGCATAAAAATGTCGCAAAACGTGTGTGGTAAGGCAGAAAACATCATAGTATAGCGAGTCATAAAAATCTCATACTATAGTCATTGAAAAACTACACTGAAGGTTGCGTTGGCTCATGGACATCTTAATGCTCATTCAAACATATACAAAGACAGGATCCAGTAGCTGTTCCAATGATTTATTTCGACAGGTTATTGGTTTACATGAATGGATGGCTGGATAGATGAATGATTTTCTTTAAACATCATAGTATAGTAAGGCATAAAAAAAATTCAAAGTATAGTAAGTCATAAAAATATCATATCACAGTATAGTAAGGCATGAAAACATCATAGTAGAGTAAGGCATTAAAAAGACATAGTATAGTAAGGCATAAAATTGTGAAAAAAAACATCATAGTATAGTAAGGCATAAAAATTGTCAAAAAAAACACCATAGTATAGTAAGGCATAAAATTATCCCCAAAAAAAGGTCATAGTATAGTAAGGCATAAAAATGTCAAAAAAACCATCGTAGTATAGTAAGGCGTAAAAATTGTCAAAATAACCGACATAGTATGGTAAGGCATAAAACTGTAAAAAAAAAAAAAAAAAAAAAGGCATAGTATAGTACTGCATAAAATTGTCAAAAAAAACGACATAGTATAGTAAGGCATAAAAATTGTTTAAAAAAGGTCATAGTATAGTAAGGCATAAAAATGAAAAAAAAAAGTCATAGCATAGTACTGCATAAAATTGTCAAAAAAAGGGCATTGTATAGCAAGGCATAAAATTGTCCAAAAAAAAAATGTCATAGTATAGTAAGACATAAAAATGTCATAGGATAGTAAGGCATAAAAATGTCAAAAAAAACCATCATAGTATAGTAAGGCATAAAAATGTAAAAAAAAAATGTAGTAGTATAGTAAGACATAAAAATGCCATAGTATAGTAAGGCATAAAATTGTCCAAAAAAAAAATGTCATAGTATAGTAAGACATAAAAATGTCATAGTATAGTAAGGCATAAAATTGTCAAAAAAAAACAACATAGTATAGTGAGGCATAAAAATTGTGAAAAAAAACATCATAGTATAGTAAGGCATAAAAATAAAAAAAAAAAAACGACATAGTATAATAAGGCATAAAATTGTCAAAAAAAACACCATAGTATAGTAAGGCATAAAATTGTCAAAAAAAGGTCATAGTATAGTAAGGCATAAAAATGTCAAAAAAAACATAATAGTATAGTAAGGCATAAAATTGTCAAAAAAAAGTCATAGTATAGTAAGGCATAAAAATTGGCAAAAAAAACCGTCATAGTATAGTAAGCCATAAAATTGTTTAAAAAACGTCATAGTATAGTAAGGCATAAAAATTAAAAAAAAAAAAGTCATAGCATAGTACTGCATAAAATTGTCAAAAAAAGGGCATTGTATAGCAAGGCATAAAATTGTCCAAAAAAAAAATGTCATAGTATAGTAAGACATAAAAATGTCATAGTATAGTAAGGCATAAAAATGTAAAAAAAAAACCATCATAGTATAGTAAGGCATAAAAATGTAAAAAAAAAATGTAGTAGTATAGTAAGACATAAAAATGCCATAGTATAGTAAGGCATAAAATTGTGAAAAAAAACATCATAGTATAGTAAGGCTTAAAAATTGTCATAAAAAACGACATAGTATAGTAAGGCAAAAATTGTGAAAAAAAACATCATAGTATAGTAAGGCATAAAATTGTCCAAAAAAACGACATAGTATAGTAAGGCATAAAATTGTCAAAAAAAACACCATAGTATAGTAAGGCATAAAATTGTCAAAAAAAGGTCATAGTATAGTAAGGCATAAAAATGTCAAAAAAAACATCATAGTATAGTAAGGCATAAAATTGTCAAAAAAAAGTCATAGTATAGTAAGGCATAAAAATTGGCAAAAAAAACTGTCATAGTATAGTAAGCCATAAAATTGTTTAAAAAACGTCATAGTATAGTAAGGAAAAAAAAAGAAAAAAAAAAGTCATAGTATAGTACTGCATAAAATTGTCAAAAAAAGGGCATAGTATAGCAAGGCATAAAATTGTCCAAAAAAAAAAATGTCATACTATAGTAAGACATAAAAAAGTCATAGTATAGTAAGGCATAAAAATGTCAAAAAAACCATCATAGTATAGTAAGGCATAAAATTGTCAAAAAAAAGTCATAGTATAGTAAGGCATAAAAATTGGCAAAAAAAACCGTCATAGCATAGTAAGGCATAAAAATGTCAAAAAAAACATCATAGTATAGTAAGGCATAAAATTGTCAAAAAAAAGTCATAGTATAGTAAGGCATAAAAATTGTCAAAAAAAACGACATAGTATAGTAAGGCATAAAATTGTCAAAAAAAAGTCATAGTATAGTAAGGCATAAAAATTGTCAAAAAAAGTCATAGTATAGTACTGCATAAAATTGTCAAAAAAAGGGCATAGTATAGCAAGGCATAAAATTGTCCAAAAAAAAAATGTCATAGTATAGTAAGGCATAAAAATGTAAAAAAAAAACATCATAGTATAGTAAGGCATAAAATGTAAAAAAAAAATGTAGTAGTATAGTAAGACATAAAAATGCCATAGTATAGTAAGGCATAAAATTGTGAAAAAAAACATCATAGTATAGTAAGGCTTAAAAATTGTCATAAAAAACGACATGGTATAGTAAGGCATAAAATTGTGAAAAAAAACATCATAGTATAGTAAGGCATAAAAATGTCAAAAAAAACATCATAGTATAGTAAGGCATAAAATTGTCAAAAAAAAGTCATAGTATAGTAAGGCATAAAAATTGGCAAAAAAAACCGTCATAGTATAGTAAGCCATAAAATTGTTTAAAAAACGTCATAGTATAATAAGGAAAAAAAAAGAAAAAAAAAAGTCATAGTATAGTACTGCATAAAATTGTCAAAAAAAGGGCATAGTATAGCAAGGCATAAAATTGTCCAAAAAAAAATGTCATAGTATAGTAAGGCATAAAAATGAAAAAAAAAGTCATAGTATAGTACTGCATAAAATTGTCAAAAAAAGGGCATAGTATAGCAAAGCATTAAATTGTCCAAAAAAAAAATGTCATAGTATAGTAAGACATAAAAATGTCATAGTAAGGCATAAAAATGTCAAAAGAAACCATCATAGTATAGTAAGGCATAAAATTGTCAAAAAAAAGTCATAGTATAGTAAGGCATAAAAATTGGCAAAAAAAAACGTCATAGTATAGTAAGGCATAAAAATGTCAAAAAAAAACGACATAGTATAGTAAGGCATAAAATTGTAAAAAAAAAGTCATAGTATAGTAAGGCATAAAAATTGTCAAAAAAAACGACATAGTATAGTAAGGCATAAAATTGTCCAAAAAAAAAATGTCATAGTATAGTAAGACATAAAAATGTCATAGTATAGTAAGGCATAAAAATGTCAAAAAAAACCATCATAGTATAGTAAGGCATAAAATGTAAAAGAAAATGTAGTAGTATAGTAAGACATAAAAATGCCATAGTATAGTAAGGCATAAAATTGTGAAAAAAAACATCATAGTATAGTAAGGCTTAAAAATTGTCATAAAAAACGACATAGTATAGTGAGGCATAAAATTGTCAAAAAAAAAGTCATAGTATAGTAAGGCATAAAATTGTAAAAAAAAAGTCATAGTATAGTAAGGCATAAAAATTGTCAAAAAAAACGACATAGTATAGCAAGGCATAAAATTGTCCAAAAAAAAAATGTCATAGTATAGTAAGACATAAAAATGTCATAGTATAGTAAGGCATAAAAATGTCAAAAAAAACCATCATAGTATAGTAAGGCATAAAAATTAAAAAAAAAAAAAAAAAAAAAGGTCATAGTATAGTACTGCATAAAAATGTCAAAAACAACGTTATAGTATAATAAGGAATAAAAATGTCAAAAAAAAGGTCATAGTATAATAAATGCATAAAACTGTCACAAAAATGTCATAGTATAGTAAGGCATAAAATTGTCAAAAAAATGTAATAGTATAATAAGGCATAAAAATTTCAAAAAAAAACACCATAGTATAGTAAGGCATAAAAATTGTCAAAAAAAGGTCATAGTATAGTAAGGCATAAAAATGTCAAAAAAAACATCATAGTATAGTAAGGCATAAAATTGTTTAAAAAAGGTCATAGTATAGTAAGGCATAAAAATGAAAAAAAAAAGTCACAGCATAGTACTGCATAAAATTGTCAAAAAAAGGGCATTGTATAGCAAGGCATAAAATTGTCCAAAAAAAAAATGTCATAGTATAGTAAGACATAAAAATGTCAAAAAAAACATCATAGTATAGTAAGGCATAAAATTGTCAAAAAAAAGTCATAGTATAGTAAGGCATACAAATTGGCAAAAAAACCCGTCATAGTATAGTAAGCCATAAAATTGTTTAAAAAACGTCATAGTATAGTAAGGCATAAAAATTTTAAAAAAAAGTCATAGTATAGTACTGCATAAAATTGTCAAAAAAAAGGGCATAGTATAGCAAGGCATAAAATTGTCCAAAAAAAAAAATGTCATAGTATAGTAAGACATAAAAATGTCATAGTATAGTAAGGCATAAAAATGTCAAAAAAAAACATCATAGTATAGTAAGGCATAAAATTGTCAAAAAAAAGTCATAGTATAGTAAGGCATAAAAATTGGCAAAAAAAACCGTCATAGTATAGTAAGGCATAAAAATGTCAAAAAAAAACATCATAGTATAGTAAGGCATAAAATTGTCAAAAAAAAGTCATAGTATAGTAAGGCATAAAAATTGTCAAAAAAAACGACATAGTATAGTAAGGCATAAAATTGTCAAAAAAAAGTCATAGTATAGTAAGGCATAAAAATTGTCAAAAAACTGTCATAGTATAGTAAGGAATAAAATTGTCAAAAAAAGGGCATAGTATAGCAAGGCATAAAATTGTCCAAAAAAAAAATGTCATAGTATAGTAAGACATAAAAATGTCATAGTATAGTAAGGCATAAAAATGTCAAAAAAAACCATCATAGTATAGTAAGACATAAAATGTAAAAAAAAATGTAGTAGTATAGTAAGACATAAAAATGCCATAGTATAGTAAGGCATAAAATTGTGAAAAAAAACATCATAGTATAGTAAGGCTTAAAAATTGTCATAAAAAACGACATAGTATAGTAAGGCATAAAATTGTGAAAAAAAAACATCATAGTATAGTAAGGCATAAAAATTGTCAAAAAAAACGACATAGTATAGTAAGGCATAAAATTGTCAAAAAAAGGTCATAGTATAGTAAGGCATAAAATTGACAAAAAAAGTCATAGTATAGTACTGCATAAAATTGTCCAAAAAAACATCATAGTATATTAAGGCTTAAAATTGTCAAAAAAATGTCATAGTATAGCAAGGCATAAAAATGTCAAAAACATGTCATAGTATAGTAAGGCATAAAAACCTCAAAGTGCAGTAAGCCATAAAATCATCATAGTATAGTGAGGCATAAAAACATCAAAAAAATTTCATCGTATTGTACGGCATAAAAATGTCACAAAACGTAAGAGTATAGTAGGGCATAAAAATTTCATATCATAGTAAAGCATAAAAAAGTCTAAAATTGTCATAAAATAGTATGTCATAAAAAACATTGTACTATAGTAAGGCATAAAAATTTCCAAAAACTTCATATTATAATATGGCATAAATTATGATAGCATAGTAACTCCTAAAAATCTATATAGTATATTCATTGAAAAACTACACTGAAGGTTGCGTTTGCTCATGGGCATCTTAATGGTCATTCAAACACATAAAAACACAGGATCCAGTTGCTGTTCCAATGATTTATTTCAACAGTTCAGGATCAGGTCATTGGTTTACATGAATGGATGGATGGATAGATGGATGATTTTTTGGTTCTCTGTTGTCTTTGTTTGGCTGGTTTGGAGCCTGGGAAAGGGCTTGCGTATGGATGGGTGGGGCTATATAACCTCTGGCTGTGGTTTATGAGATGATGGGTGATTTGCAGGCAAGTATTGCAAGTATTAGACTTGTGACTTAATAGTATGGCATAAAAACATCATATTATAGTAAGGCATAAAACATCATAGTATGCTATGGCATATAATGTGATAGTATTGTATGGCACAAAAATCTCATAGTATATTCAATGAAAAACTACATTGACAGTCGTGTTGGCTCATGGACATCTAAATGCTCATTCAAACACATAAAAACACATGATCCAGTAGTTGTTGCAAGGATTTATTTCAACAGTTCAGAATCAGGTCATTGGTTTACATGAATGGATGGATGAATAGATGGATGATTTTTCTTGGTTTTCTGTTGTCTTTGTTCTCCTGGTTTGGAGCCTTGCAGGGTTTCCATATGGATGGGTGGGGCTATATAACCTCTGGGTGTGGTTATCGAGATGATGGGTGATTTGCAGGATAGTATTGCAAGTATTAAATTTGTGATTTAACAGTAAGGCATAAAAATGTAAAAAAAAAATGTCAATGTATAATAAAGCATAAAATTGCCAAAAAAAATCATAGTATTTGAAGGCATTAAAACATCAAAAAACTTCCTTGCATAGTAAGGCATAAAAATGTCGCAAAACGTGTGTGGTAAGGCAGAAAACATCATAGTATAGCGAGTCATAAAAATCTCATACTATAGTCATTGAAAAACTACACTGAAGGTTGCGTTGGCTCATGGACATCTTAATGCTCATTCAAACATATACAAAGACAGGATCCAGTAGCTGTTCCAATGATTTATTTCGACAGGTTATTGGTTTACATGAATGGATGGCTGGATAGATGAATGATTTTCTTTAAACATCATAGTATAGTAAGGCATACAAATATCAAAAAAATGTCATAGTATAGTAAGTCATAAAAATATCATATCACAGTATAGTAAGGCATGAAAACATCATAGTAGAGTAAGGCATTAAAAAGACATAGTATAGTAAGGCATAAAATTGTCAAAAAAAATTCATAGAATAGTAAGGAATGAAAACATCATAATATAGTAGGGTATAAACTTGTCAAAAAAAAGTCATAGTATAGTAAGGCGTTAAAAAAATAGTATAGTAAGGCATACAAATATCAAAAAAATGTCATTATATTACGGCATAAAAAATGTCATATAAAAGTAAAGCATAAAAAAGGTCATAGTATAGTGAGGCATAAAATTGTCAAAAAAGATATACTGTAGTAAGGAATTAAAATGTCAACAAAAATTATTATAGTATATTAAGGCTCTAAAATGTCAAAAAAAAATATCATAGTATAGTAAGGCATAAAAATGTCAAAACAATGTCATAGTATAGTATAGTAAGGTGTAAAAAAGGTCATAGTAAAGTAATACATAAAATATTTCATTGTATAATAAGGCTTTAAAATGTCAACAAAAATATCATAGCATAGTAAGATATAGAAATGTAAAAAAAAATGATATAGAATAGTAAGGCATAAAAATGTCAAAAACAATGTAATAGTATAGTAAGGCATAAAATTGTCAAAAAAAAGTCATAGTATAGGAAGTTGTAAAAAAAGGTCATAATATAGTAAGGCATTAAAACGTCAAAAAAAAGGTCATAGTATGGTAAGGCATAAAATTGACAAAAAAATGAAATAGTATAGTAGGGTATAAAAATGTAAAAAAAAAAAAGTCATAGTATAGTAAGGCATAAAAATATTTTTAAAAAATGTCATAGTATAGTAAGGCATAAAAATGTCAACAAAAATGTCACAGTATAATAAGGCATAAAAATGTAAAAAAAAAAAAACGTCATAGTTTAGTAAGGCATAAAATTGTCAAAACAAACGTCATAGTATAGTAATGCATAAAAATTGGCAAAAAAAACGGTCATAATATAGTATTGCATAAAATTGACAAAAAAATGTCATACTATAGTAAGGCATAAAAATGTTTAAAAAACGTCATAGTATAGTAAGACATAAAAATGTTTTTAAAAAAAGTCATTGTATAGTACTGCATAAAATTGTCAAAAAAAGGGCATAGTATAGCAATGCATAAAATTGTCCCAAACAAATTGTCATAGTATAGTAAGACATAAAAATGTCATAGTATAGTAAGGCATAAAAATGTCAAAAAAAATTGTCATAGTATAGTAAGACATAAAAATGTCATAGTATAGTAAGGCATAAAAATGTCAAAAAAAAACATCATAGTATAATAAGGCATAAAAATTAAAAAAAAAAAACGACATAGTATAGTAAGGCATAAAATTGTCAAAAAAAAACACCATAGTATAGTAAGACATAAAAATTGTCAAAAAAAGGTCATAGTATAGTAAGGCATAAAATTGTCAAAAAAAATGTCACAGTATAATAAGGCATAAAAATGTAAAAAAAAAAAAACGTCATAGTTTAGTAAGGCATAAAATTGTCAAAACAAACGTCATAGTATAGTAATGCATAAAAATTGGCAAAAAAAACGGTCATAATATAGTATTGCATAAAATTGACAAAAAAATGTCATACTATAGTAAGGCATAAAAATGTTTAAAAAACGTCATAGTATAGTAAGACATAAAAATGTTTTTAAAAAAAGTCATTGTATAGTACTGCATAAAATTGTCAAAAAAAGGGCATAGTATAGCAATGCATAAAATTGTCCCAAACAAATTGTCATAGTATAGTAAGACATAAAAATGTCATAGTATAGTAAGGCATAAAAATGTCAAAAAAAATTGTCATAGTATAGTAAGACATAAAAATGTCATAGTATAGTAAGGCATAAAAATGTCAAAAAAAAACATCATAGTATAATAAGGCATAAAAATTAAAAAAAAAAACGACATAGTATAGTAAGGCATAAAATTGTCAAAAAAAACACCATAGTATAGTAAGACATAAAAATTGTCAAAAAAGGTCATAGTATAGTAAGGCATAAAATTGTCAAAAAAAACACCATAGTATAGTAAGGCATAAAAATTTTCAAAAAAAACACCATAGTATAGTAAGGCATAAAAAATGTCAAAAAAAGGTCATAGTATAGTAAGGCATAAAATTGTCAAAAAAAAGTCATAGTATAGTAAGGCATAAAAATTGGCAAAAAAACATCATAGTATAGTAAGCCATAAAATTGTTTAAAAAACGTCATAGTATAGTAAGGCATAAAATTGACAAAAAGAGGGCATAGTATAGCAAGGCATAAAATTGTCCAAAAAAAAAATGTCATAGTATAGTAAGGCATAAAAATGTCAAAAAAAAGTCATAGTATAGAAAGGCATAAAAATGTAAAAAAAAAACATCATAGTATAGTAAGGCATAAAATTGTCATAAAAATGTCATAGTATAGTAAGGCATAAAAATTGGCAAAAAAAAACGTCATAGTATAGAAAGCCATAAAAATGTAAAAAGAAAACATCAAAGAATAGTAAGGCATAAAATTGTCAAAAAAATGTCATAGTATAGTAAGGCATAAAATGAAAAAAAAATGTAGTAGTATAGTAAGACATAAAAATGCCATAGTATAGTAAGGCATAAAATTGTGAAAAAAAACATCATAGTATAGTACTGCATAAAATTGTCAAAAAAATGTCATAATATAGTAAGGCATGAAAATTGGCAAAAAAATGGTCATAATATAGTAAGGCATAAAAATGTTTAAAAAACGTCACAGTATAGTAAGGCATAAAAATGTTTTTAAAAAAAAATCATTGTATAGTACTGCATAAAATTGTCAAAAAAAGGGCATAGTATAGCAATGCATTAAATTGTCCAAAAAAAATTGTCATAGTATAGTAAGACATAAAAATGTCATAGTATAGTAAGGCATAAAAATGTAAAAAAAACGGTCATAATATAGTACTGCATAAAATTGACAAAAAAATGTCATAGTATAGTAAGGCATAAAAATGTCAAAAAAAAACATCATAGTATAGTAAGGCATAAAAATTGTAAAAAAAAAAACAAAAAAAAAACGACATAGTATAGTAAGGCATAAAATTGTCAAAAAAAACACCATAGTATAGTAAGGCATAAAAATTGTCAAAAAAAGGTCATAGTATAGTAAGGCATAAAATTGTCAAAAAAAACCACCATAGTATAGTAAGGCATAAAAATTGTCAAAAAAAGGTCATAGTATAGTAAGGCATAAAAATGTAAAAAAAACATCATAGTATAGTAAGGCATAAAATTGTCAAAAAAAGTCATAGTATAGTAAGGCATAAAAATTGTCAAAAAAAAAGTCATTGTATAGTACTGCATAAAATTGTCAAAAAAAAGGGCATAGTATAGCAATGCATAAAATTGTCCAAAAAAAATGTCATAGTATAGTAAGACATAAAAATGTCATAGTATAGTAAGGCATAAAAATGTCAAAAAAAACCATCATAGTATAGTAAGGCATAAAAATTGTCAAAAAAACACCATAGTATAGTAAGGCATAAAAATTGTCAAAAAAAGGTCATAGTATAGTAAGGCATAAAATTGTCAAAAAAAAGTCATAGTATAGTAAGGCATAAAAATTGGCAAAAAAACATCATAGTATAGTGAGCCATAAAATTGTTTAAAAAACGTCATAGTATAGTAAGGCATAAAATTGACAAAAAAAAGGGCATAGTATAGCAAGGCATAAAATTGTCCAAAAAAAAAAGTCATAGTATAGTAAGGCATAAAAATGTCAAAAAAAAGTCATAGTATAGAAAGGCATAAAAATGTAAAAAGAAAACATCATAGAATAGTAAGGCATAAAATTGTCAAAAAAACGTCATAGTAAAGTAAGGCATAAAAATGTCAAAAAAAATGTCATAGTATAGTATGGCATAAAATGAAAAAAAAATGTAGTAGTATAGTAAGACATAAAAATGCCATAGTTTAGTACTGCATAAAATTGACAAAAAAAATGCCATAGTATAGTAAGGTATAAAAATGTTTTTTAAAAAAATGTCATAGTATATTAATGCATAAAAATGTCAAAAACAACGTCATAGTATAGTAAGACATAAATTTGCCAACAAAAATGTCATAGTATAATAGTGCATATAAATGTAAAAAAAAAAGGTCACAGTATAGTAAGATATAAAATTGTCCAAAAAAAAGGTCATAGTATAGTAAGGTATAAAAATGTTTTTAAAAAATGTCATAGTATAGTAAGGCATAAAGATTGTCAAAAAAACGTCATAGTATAGCAAGGCATAAAAATTGTCAAAAAAAAGGTCATACTATAGTAAGGCATAAAAATCTAAAAAAAAAAACCCATCATAGAATAGTAAGGCATAAAATTGTCAAAAAAAAGTCATAGTATAGTAAGGCATAAAAATATAAAAAAAAAACAAAAAAAAACAGGTCATAGTATAGTACTGCATAAAAATGTCAAAAACAACGTTATAGTATAATAAGGAATAAAAATGTCAAAAAAAAGGTCATAGTATAATAAATGCATAAAACTGTCACAAAAATGTCATAGTATAGTAAGGCATAAAATTGTCAAAAAAATGTAATAGTATAATAAGGCATAAAAATTTCAAAAAAAAAAAAAAAAAAGTCATAATATAGTAAGGCATAAAAATTCTCAAAGAAAAAGGCATATTGCCCCAGCAGACTGCAGCATAAAAAAGTACACTGGCCACCACTGACTGGTGGGAAAAAAAAAGAAAGAAAGAAAGGACCCAGGCCCAGAATTCAAACTCAAAAGACATAAAAACATCATTAAATAGTCATCATTTGTGGACAAACTCTGCATGCTCTGCCTGGAAAGACGGACACATTAATTTTAGCTAGCTGTACTGGAGGGATTTTTACTGGCAATAAAACATGAGAGACGATATTTAACTTAATAGAAACATAGCGAATTTAATGCAAAACAAATAATACTCAACCAATAAAGCCAGCATCAACTTTTATCTGCGTTTGAGGTCATGAATATTGTTTTGTCCACAGACACTCTGTTGCTCTGAGGATTACCCATAATCCTTTGCCATTACTACTCAGTGTAAGTACAGTAGGTGGCCTAGTTCTTCCATTTAATGGGATTTAACCTGAACCTTTTCAACTATGTTACAAATACACAATATTATTTTCACTTCATCAGGCTATAAAATTTTACTTTTTCCTTGCGAAAAACTGGATATTTTGAACAGCTTGAAATTCATGTCTTCACTACAGCCATATTGTGTGTACAGGAAGAAAAAGTGACAGGAGAAAGAGCATAGGAACCATAAATGGGTTTGTACAGCTTATGAGTATTGGAACAGATTCATGACATTTACTGTGTTTATGTTGATGAAGGAAACTATAAACTAGAATTCATAAACATAAAAATTAGTTTAGTTAAAGGACATGAGTAAACATGGTACGGTCACTGAGGCTGTACTTAAGCACTGCTTTGAGCTAAATGGTAACATCTGACATTAGCATTGATGCAGGTTACCACATATGTAAAAAGGTTCACAACATTTGCTAATTAGCCAACCAATGATGTTATTTGTGCTGCAGGAGGCGTGTTAATCCAGGAGCACATAAGGCGAGAAGATCGGACTCTCCACTGGCTGCTGGAGCGATGTGGGAACAGGTATCAGGTTATGTCCAACCAGTCCAGGACCTCGGAGGTTCAGGTTAAACAACTCTTTGAGAAGATCCAGAAGATGATGGAGGTGAACAAGCGTCCCAGGGAAATCCAGAACATGATGTACACCCAGCTGAGACGCGATGTGAGCATGAGGGTGGAGGAGAGGAGGTGGCAGGGGAGAGTAGAGGACATAGAAATGACAGTGATGGGTGATGTGCGTGACAGGAGGTCAAGACCAAGGCGGCAGATATCCTCAAAATGGCAACAAATGTCCAGAGGTACATAGGAACTTTGTCATTTTGCCCACAATCAGCAAAAAAACTGGAATAAAACATGTATAAGTTGTGTAACATGTGAAAACCTCTGCACTGTGTGTAACTGCAGGATTCTCAGCAGAGCCCGTTGTGTTTAAACCTGCCCTCGGCCTCATCCTGCTAGGAAGGAGGAAATCAGGGAAGAGCTCAGCAGGCAACTTGATCCTGGACAGAGAAGAGTTTCAGACCAACATTAAGACCACAAGGTGCTCTGTAGGCTACAGGGAAGTATCAGGGTGGTCTGTCACGGTGGTCGACACCCCCGGGTGGAGTCTGTTCGGTCTGGCCAATCCTGAGCAGGTCAGGACAGAGATCAGTCTGAGCCCGTCTCTGTGTCCTGTGAGAAGCAGAGTGGCGTTCCTGCTGGCTGTTCCGGTGGACTCGTTCAGAGAGAAGGACAGACGAGCTGTGGAGACATACCTCAGTGTCCTGGGGGACAACGTTTGGAGAAGCACTGTGGTGTTGTTCACCTACGGAGAGGTGCTGAGAGGAAAGGCGATACAGAAACACATCGAGGGGAAGGGGAAGCCTCTTCAGTGGGTGCTGGACAGATGTGGTCGCCGGCATCATGTGTTTCATACAGGAGACGAAACTGAAGTCACTCAGTTAATGCAGAAGGTGGCGCAACTGTAGAAGTTATTTCAAAACAAAAAATAAAGAGAGAATCTTTTCTTTAAATGAACAAATCACCAATTTTGCACATGAATCAGTTTACTCATGAGGAGCACTACAAGTGACTAAATAACAAGATATGCCATTCTTCTTTTCTTTTTTTTATCTGTCTGTTATTTGTGGAAGTGCAGTACTAAATCAATGGAATAAATATGTACAATGTGTATTTCATTGTGATCATCACTGCATGAGGACAAGATGAACATGTAATAATGCAAATGGTACAAAAATGTAAACAAAGATATAGAAGGTGAAGGATATTTAAACATAACACGGCATTACAAATGATCAATCTATCTATCTATCTATGTCTATATGTCTATATATATTTATGTGTATGTATTCCATATATATGTGTGTGTATGTCTATATATATATATATATATATATATATATAAATGTATACATATATAAATCATACATATTATAAACATAAAAAAACAAACAAACAAAAAAAATATATACAGTATATATATATACTTTTTTATATATATTAATATTTTTTTTTGCAGTCTATGTCTATAACAACATGAAAATATAACGTAAAGAAATACGCTCAATATGTTCATTTTAAGTCTGTGTATATATCATGTGTGAATATGTGAATAAACATAAGGATCCAAATAAAATCTGTCGTACATGAATTTAACACGAAAACATTCAGAGGTTATTTAAGGTCAATCATTGCTATTGGTTTACAGCGCGTCTCCTCCGACCAATAAAATCCCTCTAAATGAAACTTATCCTTATGAAGAGGAAGTTCAGCAACAAGCTAACGCTGCCGTTGACCGGTGACTGGCAGCTACGTTATGCTTTGTCCTCACCGGGCCCGATAAGTCTCTTATTGATTTTATTTGATCAGTAAGGCGGTCTCGCGGCTCCAGGAAGACGTCGGCTGAAAGAATGTTGACAGCCTTAGCGTGTGGAGCTGTGGTGTTTCCGGGTCTTTTCTACAGCTTCAGGAAAATACTGAAGTCAACTTTCACACACTGGAGTGATGCCGACGTGGTTTCTGTCAGTGAGAGGTCAGCGCTGAACTCCCTTTAAGATATGAAGCGGTTTCACGTTGTCGGGCTTATCTTTACATTTACACACGTTGGTAGAAGTTTAATTTATATTATGAGTTATTATGAAGAGCTGGTTAATTCGGCTTTCATATAATGGCCCAATGGCGCCTTTTAGTAAAGTTTAGTAAAGAGTCCTCACTCTCCTCATATAAATACACACATACGATAATAAACCGTATGAACCTTTTTAAAAAGTTGGATTTACTCAGTTGTTCAGTCATGTTTATATATTATATCGACCGAAGACACCGAACAAGACCTCTGAGTGGATAAACTACTTAAGTATTATTTTATCGTGTATGCATTGGTGCCTAAAAGCAAGACACCAAATAAATTACCATGTGTTTAAATGGAGTTTCGTGTAATTATCTGTGTTGCACAATTGTCATTTTCAACTCTGTTTCTTCAGGCTGGTTTCCGCCATTCATGCATCTCTGGCTACTGCAGCTGGAGTAAGAGTCGTGACGTCATGCAGCGACGTAATGACGGACAGGTGGGATAATCACACACAGTTAAACCAGGTGTCAGGTAAAGGTGTTTGAACAGTCTATGTCGACAAAACATCCTGCAGTAACTTATATTATATATACTTATTTGTATATATATATATACACTTATATATAGTAATCAGTAAAACTGTTTTCTGTCTCACCACAGTCACTGGATGGTCAATGGGTTTGCTGTGTTTGGAGCTCCATATATGGCCCACGACATCTATGCCATGTACCTGAGCCACTTTCATAATCAGAGGGTCAGAGGTCAAGTCAGTGAACACAGCGGCCACTCTCTGCAGACGGTGAAGGCTTTCCTCGTCAAGGACTGGATGTTGATCCTGCATCACCTGACGCTGCTCCTCATTTTCATGCCAATTACTCTGGTAAGAACAAGGAGGAATCACAGTGTGTTTACATGTGATTGGTCGGTTCAGTATGAACACACACACACACACACACACACACACACTGACTGAGCTGTGTGTGTGATTTGCAGTTCCTCAGAAGAGGACTGGGTGATTTCTTCATCGGCTGCATGTTCACCACAGAGTTCAGCACTCCCTTTGTCTCTATAGGAAAGATCCTGATCCAGGTAAACCACCACATCCGCACCTGCCGTTCTGGTATCCTGATCTCCAGACCAATACCGTCAGAGTTCTGTCTGTTCCAGTTTTACAAAATGGCCGCTTTAAAAGTGTCTGACATCAGCAAAAGTCAGTAGATTATATTGCACATTATTCCTGCTGGGCTCCATTGTTTAGTCATTTTTACATTGTTAATTGTTAATTTAAAAAATGTACTGGAGTCCATGGAAAGTGTATTAAAAACGTACGAAAAATAAAGCTGCAACGAGTCCTAAATAGACCAAAACATGTGAGGAACGTGACGTTGTTGTCCTCAGTGGCTGTGAAGCAGCGTCAGAGGCATAAGATGTAAAAATTAAAAAAGAAACTGAGCCTTTTATTTAGAATCATAAATCTGTCCTAAGCAGTTTGAGGGTTTGAACAAATTAGCCAGAGATTCGTCCAACTACATTTTTATGCCATAAATTCAAAAGCAGTTTAATTTTGGTGAAATGCATCAGAACAAAAAGATGCGTCTCTGTTCTGGTGCAGTTACGTGTTAATGTGATGTGTTTTTACATTTAACATTAGCATTCGCTTTTAGACTTTAAGATATTTTCCTCCAGTTCTTCCACCATCTTGGTTAAATTCTCTGTCTCTCGTGTTTCTCCCCGGACGTCCAGCTGGGCCTCGACAACACCAGGCTGCACAGACTCAACGGCATCGTCGTCCTCCTGAGCTTCTTCACCTGTCGGATCCTGATCTTCCCCTTCATGTACTGGATGTACGGCCGACAGTTTGGGATCCCCCTGCACCGAGTGCCCTTCCATCTGCCCCTGCACTGCAACGTGGGTAACCTGGTGATCCTGGCCCCGCAGATATACTGGTTCATCCTGCTGCTGAAGAAAGCGAAGAGACTCTACCTGAGACAGAAGAGAGGCAGAGGAGACGGGAACAAAGACGGACCGAAGACAAGCTGAGGAGTCCAAACATTTCTTCTAGATAAAAAAAACTTTATTTTCTTCTCCAAATCTTGAATTTTTTTCTTGTTAAACTGTGACATTTTCAAATCATGTTTTTTTTTGGTTTTTTTTTTTTTTTTGCAAAACATTTTATGCTTTTTATCTCTGAATTATGTAATTAATGTTTGAATTGCAGTTTTTGTTGATGTTTTACTACTTTCACAGAATATTTTTGTATACATTTTTTTTTGCTTTCTGATTAATAAAATGATTAAATTATACCTGCTGCCTATGAATACAGTTAGATGGCTTCTGTTGCCACTGGATGTGTAATCGAATAAATGCCAAGAAGAATGTACCAGCCAGAGTGCTTTTTCTTTTTCAGTCCGTGCCTGTTGAAGCACCTCTCCACTAATTCTCTGAATGGAAAAGAAGGATTTCAACATTTTTGGGGGGGAGGAGGATTAGATTTCAAACATTACTGCCTGAGGACAAAGGTGGAATGGCTTTTCTTTGTTTGGAAGTCTATTATAAAGCAGCGTCTTATTTGTTGATGTGATGCTGATTGTGACGCTACAGTGAAAAGTATTTAGCACAAAGTCAAATAAGCGTTCCTCTCCAGTCTGTTTTGGTGGATGAAACATTTCAAAAGAACCATTTAGACACACGGATGAACTGGACTTCTTTCTAGACATCTGGTTAAAAAAATTCAGACCAAAAGTCCAGAGACTGATATTGATATTTATTTAGGAAATGTGCCAACTGGGCTCAGAAACCACGACAGGTATTTATGACAGATTTGTACAACCAGAAAACAGCTGAACATCGAGTTTCTGTCTGAGACATGCTACTAAAAAAACTGGAAAAACTGGATATTATATTTGAGTCACACCTGGATCATAAAGTCCTCTGTGATTTTAAAGGACAATCAGGGACATTAAAGACCTACTGACCTCGATACTGCACTGTTACTCAATTTCTTTTGTTTTCCTGTCTTCATGTGATCTGTGGTGACTCTTGTCTTTGTTAAAATAATAATGATAAAAATAAAGTAAAAGAATTGAATTATGTATTGACAGTAATTCTGTCCCCCAGGTGTACCCTGGATAAATTTGTAATTAAACTGTAAATGTACTCTCTACTTGTCTCAGCCTCCATGTCCTGGTCAGGAACAGTTTAATTTCAGAGTAGAAATGATTGTGACTGAGGCAGCACAAAAACACGTTTGCTGTGAAATGTTGTCTTTTTATTGAATCAGATTACAAACACGTCATTTTGCAGTAAGTCCATGAATCAGCTGAGTACAGCGTGTGACACTGATCTGAAATCTACAGACGGAGTTTTGACTGTTTGAACCCTCATAACCCCAATTGAAAAAAAAAAAAAAAAAATCAACGCGCGTCTGCCGACACGAGCTGAGCAATCTTCTGCTGCAGCACGACCTTCATCTCCTGGTTCTCCAGGTTGTCCGTGATGGTGGTGAAGAAGTGCCGGGTGTTGTCGCTCTCCAGCGGGCTGCTGCTCTCTGGAAAGGCGGCCATGATGGCTTCGTAGTGGCTGAGGATTTCCAGACTGGACAGGAACAGCGGTTCACACTGGCCTCTGGGCATCATCACCTGACAGAGGGAAAGATCACCATAGACTTTAAGTTAAACTCTAATAAGTAAGGGAGAATACTGGCACATTAATTAGGAAATGTAAACACACACGATGTCATGTGTCTCCAGTTTTACTGTCTGGTTAATGAAAGTTCATTCACAGAATCAGAATCTATCAGTGTTAACGTTAATTCTTACCTGGATGTGCTGAACATGGCAGAAAAGCTGGCTGAGAACAAACAGGACTTCCTGGCTGGGAGCTGTCTCCACCTCCTTCTCCATTTGTGACTCCTCTGACTTCACAGCAGACGTTTCTGCGTCTCTGGACATGTTCGAGGCTTTGTCTGAAGAGCAGGGAGGATTTGAGTCTCTAGACGTTGGTGCTTTAGGAGGCGTTGAAGCCGAGACAGTCCAGGCTCCAGATGATGGAAGAGGCAGCTTGGCTCTCACTGAGCTCATCATCTCCCTCACGGCGTGGGCGTATAACCTGCCGATGTGCGCCCAGCCGTGCGGCGCTGACAGCCAGTGTGAGCAGCTGGACCCGCAGAGCAGCTGAAGGACTCGCAGCAGGAGAACCGACAGGCGGAGCTCACACGAAAACCTCCTCAGATCCAGGAGGGGCAGATAGTCCACGTACTCGAGCGAGAAGGGGACGTGGAGGCGACCGGAGGTGATGAGCTCCCTCAGGACTCCCAACAGCCGGGACCACTGGGAGACGGAGCACCAGGGGAGAGTCTGGGTCAGAGCCACCAGCAGCCCTTTGCTGAACATGCCCACGTGGTCGGGCCGGCGCTGGTCCAGAGAAAGGCAGGACAACATGGTGGACTTCAGGGAGTCCGATATGGAGCAGCACTCCATCCAGGCCAGAAGGCCGCTGCCCTGGCCGTACTGAGGCAGGTCCAAACCGGACCAGTCCTGCAGAGGAGGGAGACCAGAGACCAGGTCCAAAGAAAGATGATCAGTTCACTTTGATCAACAATGAAAGGGAAACAAAAACAAATGACCCAGTTTCTTCAGGCGGATCAGTAACAAATCTGCTGTGACCAGTAGATGCTGTAATTAATCCTGCTGCTCAAAATTCAAAGTTCAAAGCTTATCACGAACTATTCTAAGATTATTTTACTGCATTTACTGCGAAGAACTTGGGTGGATCTGTGTTTATGGTCTTAAGTTAAACAACTGTAACTGTCACACTGGACTGAGCCAGCCACTACTCTGCAGGTTTTAACCTCGTATCACAAGTCATGGAAAACAACAACAACCAAAGTCTGACTTTCCCGCTGCTTCAGCATGTTGAACATTTCATCGTTTACATCATGTGCACACAGAGGCTGATCAGAAACCTGGCAAAGTGTTTATATGCGACAGTATCAGAGTATTACAGCCAGCTGAAACCAGGATATGATGTTTACATGTGGTACACAAAACCAGGACACTCCAACAACCCCACGATTACTGAGATGCTGGTATAAGGCTGCAACTAAAAATTATTTTTTATTATTGACTCATCTGATCATTTTTGTTGATTGATTGATAGATTCACTGTTCAATTTGTGAAAAATACCCATCACAGTCCAGTGTGACATTTTCAAAAGTCTTGTTTTGTCTGACCAACAGTTAGAAACCCAAATATTAAACCCAGATATTCAGTTTAAAATGATACAAAATACAAAATAGCTACAAAACCCTCAGAACTGAGCAGCTGAAAATAAAGAATATTTGACATTTTCGCTTTTAAAATGACAGAATCAACTATTTTATTATAAAAATACTTGCAATTCGTAATTCACTAGTTCTTACCTGCTCAGGTAAATCACACACGGCCAGCAGAGATGAAGGAACTTCATTTTTAAAGTGCTCCCCCCACACGGGCTTCAGGTGGAACCTGACTGTCCAGTCCAGTTCCTCCATCTTGTTGTAGAGCCAGAAAAGAGCTCTGGACCAGCTGCTGGGGGCCGCTGCCACCTCTGCACCCATCACCTCCCCCAGTGTGGCCAGCACCAACACCAGCAGCTCCATGGTGTCCATGGACCAGTGGTGGACAGCGCCCTCTGGTGGCTGCTCCCAGAACCTACAGAGTGTGTTAAAATCGAAGGCAGGTCACAGTTAATACTTAACTTCTTCTTAACGTGATACTAACTGTTCAAACAATATAATAATAGTTGGTATCTGAACCTAAATTAAAGGATAAAACAACAGTTGCTATACAAACCTGAGAGCCTGGTTGTGCAGCTGTGCCAGGACGTAAAGCAGGGGAAAAGGAGAGCAGTCCAACACCCAGTGAGAAGAAGAAGCCGGATCCTGGACATCCACACACAGAGCAGTGTGGAGAAGTTGTACACTCAGTTCTATATCACAGGAACTGTGAGCTGGAGGGAATATAAAGGAATGCAGAGAAGCAGACAGGCTTTCTTTACTCAAACACTTTGATAAGTAATTCTTCTGTAATAATCAAGATGTTTTACATTAACTAAAGAGATAAAATCACAGTTCATAGAGTTTTAAAGCCTGAATATCACAGGACACTCACTCGTCGTGGAAAGGTTCGGCAGGACAAAGATGTTCACGACCTCCTGAGGAGGCAGAAAACACTGCTTCCTTTCTTCTCCCTCCACTTCTATGACTGGCATCATCAGGAGACCCAGGAACTTGAGGAGCTGCTCCTTTTCACTGGCCAACAATGATTTGTTCTTGATCATGTCCTGCAGACACCTGCAGAGCAGGCTGCTCCCACTCCAAGCATCCTTTCCTTCATCTATATTTTCCTTTGCCTCTTTTCTCTCTTTTTCATGACGTTCAGCTTCATCTTTTCTTCCCTTCTGTCGCCTGAGTCCAGGCAGCAGCTGAAGGATCTGGGCCATAAGAGAGAAAGCCCCCTTGTTGAAAACAGCTGAGTGACAACACGACCTCAAAGCGGCTTCTGGGTTCTGAAAGGCCACTCGAGCCACTAAAGAGGCCGCTGTGTTCAGATTGCCCTGCGACACTGCTGCTGTCGCTCCACCCCCTCCCTGGATAATGCAGTTGAATGCCATGTTGAGCTCCTGCTCAAATCCATCAGTTACAGAAGAGGGAACAGGGTGCCCAAAAAAACCCCTGGGGGACAATCTCAACATGGCAGCCAACGATTTGTTCTTGTCTTCTAACGAAAGTGCTGAGAAAATGTCTGCAGTGACTTTCATTAGCTTCCTGCACTGGCTCACATCTGAGCTCCCGCTGTGGAGTTTAGTCATGAGGGTGGAGGCGAGGTCGAGCAGCGTAATGTGCTGCCGGAAGGCCGCCTGGTTCTTTTCCAGGCAGTCCAGCCAGTGCTCGTCACAGGAGGCCCAGCTCCTCTCGCTGGCAAATAACACAGCAAAGTTCTGATAGTCTTCCAGGCGATGACTTATGATGATCATAGTGACCTTTGCATCCACCTCGGGGGTTGTCTGTGTGTCGGGGAAAGCCAGTGACTTCAGCAAATCTCTGAGTATATTCTTCTCAGTCTCTTGAACATCCGTCTCAGGCAGAACTCTCTGGACACTTTGTTCTAGTTTAAACGCAGAGTAACTAAGATTAGCGCTGTCATACGCTCTCAGGAGGCCACTGTTCAGCCAGAACTGTGTGAGGTCTGTTATCATCTTCAAGGCTTCCCCAAGCTTCAGCTTCGTGGGTTGAAACTGAGACGGTTTGTGAGAGGCACGTAAGTCTCTCTGCGCCTCCTGAATAAGTTCAGGACTCAGTCTCTCATAATTCTTTTCTTTGATGCTGACGGCTTTAGACAACATGTGCATCTTCTGTTTGGTTGGAAGTGAGACCTCTTTGTCTATAAGTAAGGTTGTGTAAAGAGAATCAAGGGAAATGGAGAGGGCTTGGAGACAGAGATCTGTTGAGGATATGTGATCTTTCATGTCTTTAAGTGCGTGAAGGAGAATGTGCAGGACATCAGTGCTTGGTGAAGATGCAAGTTGATCTGATGTGTCTAGCCTTAACCTCTTGGCAGCCTGAGGGGACACACTGGAGGACTTAGAGGACAGACGAGCAAACTGGTTGGCAAACATCGCCTCTATGCTTTCCTCTCCTCCTCCTCCTTTCTGTTCGCTTCTGCCCTTCCACAGTTCCCACCACACATCCAGAAAAAGCCGAACATCCTCCTCTTTAGTAGGGCTGCTTTTCACATACTGTATTAGCCTTTCAAGTTCAACACAGATCTGAGATTGAGGAAGACATAGAAGGAAATTGGCAAAAACATCTGCAGCTTCCATTGACCTCACCAGCTCCAGCAGGACAACATGGTTGACCTCAGGGAGGCCACTCTGGAGAGGGAAGAAAGGGTTCTCCCTCCACGATGTCTCTACATCCTCTTCAGCCTGTCTGCACAACAGCTTCAACCACACAACACAAACAATTTTCTTTCTCCAGCAGCCAGCCACAGAGTGGAGATGACCACTGAGTTTATCCTGTCCACAGATTTCTCTGACTGCCTCCAGGACTGGACGACCCACCCTACTCCAGTCAGCTTTCTCAAGGGAGCACAGGGATGAGGGGAGACACAGCTTATCAGCCAGGAGGAAGGCACCCTGGAGGACTGCTGAATCTGAAAACATAAAAGAGCAGGTTCAAAACAACTTCATCCATTCATGAACTGACAACTATCCAATTCTGAATCTTTGTTCACTCCTACAGATAGAGACGCACACAGCCGTGTTAACATAACTAGTGCTGCAACAAATGACTTTTATTCTCGTTTAATCTGATGATAATCTTTACCTAAAAATGTCAGAAAAAAGAGAAAATAAATGCCAGTATGTTGCCCTACACCCCAAGGTGGAATCAACAAATTCCCTGTTTTATCTGACAAACATTTCAAAACCCAAACATGTTGGGTTTACTATTATGTATAACAAATAAAAGCAGCATCACTATCACATTGGAAATCAGAAAATTTTGCAGTTTTGCTTGAAAAATTACTGAAACATGTAATTGATTATCAAACTAGTTGCTTGTTCATTTTCTTTATACTAATCGACTAATCATTCCAACTCTAAACACACATATTAATACCTTATCATTAAATAATAATCTCCTTTATCAGATAAAAATAATCTGATTCTCATCTGTTAAAATACGAATCTAAATTTAGAATCCCCTTTTTTATTTTGGCATTGGACTATTTCACAAATCGTAATCTACTTCCATAGATTATCAATGTTTGGCTATGGTTTTCCTGTTAACCTCACCATTTTCTATCGCCACAATAAACCCTAGAGCCCAGAACAGTATGAACTATTTGATTAGACTGATATTTAGTGCTATTAAACAATTTTTTGCAAATAAAGCCAAATTTATATTGTTTGGCATATAATAATAAACAAGGCAGCTTTAATATGCAATACTTTAAATTAAGTATAGCATCATGTTGTCCACATAGGAAAACATTTTGTGTTTCAGAATAAAATACAAAACGTTTACGTTACCTTTGTCCATCATTAATGTCCTAGCTTAGCTGCTGCATGTAGCTAAAGGAAAGTCGTTAGCTTATTTTAGTCCCGTTTTCATTTCCCATTCATGGTCAATAGTTTGTTCCACTGAGTGAATATAGTCCAATAAACAACTGCTACTTCGCATTTATGGTAATTAATTCCGTTCAGTCGGTAAAGTCCGTCACTCTCAGGAGGTTTTCACAAGTTTGCGGCAGCATGTCAACAGTTTCGTATAAAGCGCTTCCGCTGTTCCGCGTCAACGAGTCAGAAACCAAGAGGGACGCGCTTCTGTGACGTCACAGCGCCACCTCAGGACGAACTGAGAACTAACAGCTGGTTCGGCGTCAAAATGAAACCTGTTAAATCTGTTAAATAACGTTCGCTCCGTGTTGTTTTCAAAGATTTTCAGTGACAACAAGGAAATAAGTGCTTCATCTTTACTGTCCTGATTTAACGTGTAACAGAGCATACATTATATTTCACCAAATTTAATTATTACGCAATAAATTTAAGGCACAGACATAATACAGCCTATCATTTACATTTTCTTAACATTTATTGTACACATTTTAAAATATTTTGTCTGTGATATTTTAACCGTTTACCACGTGACAGGAGGTGCAGGAAAAGCAAGGCACAGTTTTTTTTACTGTAAAATGAAAGTGAAAGTATCTCTTCAACTGTGAACAAGCAAGCGCGGTCCGCGATCAACAAGGGGATTTCTACCAATGCACAATCATGGGATTAATCTTAAAGATATTACTGTACTTGTACCTGTGTGCAGGTAAGTTATTGACTTGACTTGACTCAAATTAGTTACAGATTGAGGCTTTATTGGTGCTTGTAAGTGTCCGGTGAACACGTCTTTTAACTTATAAGACATGAATGAAATGACTGCTATACAACCCTGTAGCTACTTACAGTATTATACTGCACTATACTGTACTACTATACTATAGTATACTATACTGTACAGTACTTAATATACTGCACCATACTGTACTAGTATACTATAATGTACTTACTATACTATACTGTACCGTAAAGTACTATACTGTACTATACCGCACCATACTGTACTACTATATTATACTGTTCTGTACTATACTGTACTTAATATACTACACAATACCATACTACTATACTATACTGTACTATACTATACTTTAACATACTATACTCTACTGTACTTAATATACTACACCATACTGTACTACTATATTATACTGTTCTGCACTATACTGTACTTAATATACTACACAATACCATACTACTATACTATACTGTACTATACTATACTTTAACATACTATACTACACCATACTGTACTACTATACTATACTATGCTTTAACATACTATACTATACTAAATTATACCATACTACATTGCACCAAATGAAGTGTTAGCCGACCATAGTGATTGGTTGTGTGTCTCCCAGGTGTCCAGTGTGTCCATCAGATGTCATGGCTGCCCTGTCAGTTCATTGATGAGAGCGTGTTTGTGAATGCTGAGAATCTCCCTGAGACTAAGCTCATCCACAGAGAAGCCATGCTGCAGTTTGGTCAAAAAGGAGACGCTCCTCTTAACCCACGAGGCATCACGTTCCTGGTCACGGGCGGTAAGACTTGTCACCTGTCTCCTGAACAGACCGAGAACTGTTCTATTCTTTTGTATTCTATTATTTTCTATTCTATATTCTGTATTCTGCTCTAGGATCTAAGCTGGACCTGCGGCGGTATGTGGACGGAGTGGAGGCAGAGCAGTTGGAGTGTGAGGTGCGTAGGTACAGCACAGAGGGCATCCATGTGCGCTGGCCCGTCCAGGGGGCCCATGAGTACAACCGCTGGTTCACCTGCACCGTTAAACACAGCAAGGGCCTGTTCACCGCCACTGGCTTCCTCCGACACCCGTCTGACCAGCCTCCCCCAGGACAGCAGGACTTCCGCCGCTGGCCTGCCATCCAGGACGGAGAGATACTCACAACAACAGGTAACACACCGGCTTTAATAATATCAGTCCCGTGTTGCAGTTTAATCAAAACACATCTGTCTCATCTGCCTCTGTTTCATCACATCTATTTCCACAGTTGCCATGGTCATTAAAACACAGTCTCCATCGGTGACAGCAGGCCTGAGCTCCCAACAAAAGCTTCACTGCCAGTTTGCTCTTGACCACAAGGGGCCAAACGTCACCGTGGAGTGGCACTTTCAGTATCGCGGGGAGAGAAACAAACTCTTCAGCCACAACAGCCGCTCAGGTCAAACCGAGGGGTCTGGAGTTGGGATGAAGAGCCTTGCAGCCGGGGATGCTTCCTACATCCTCCCCTTTGCCAAGATGAGCAGCGAAGGGATGTACATTTGTTCAGTGGCAGTGAATCCACTGTTCATCAATCTGGATATAAATCTGCATATCCAAGGTGAGAAAGACTGGTTTAAAATGATAGTATTCATAATGTAATCATGATACCGTCTACTTTATATATGAAAAAGGAAATGTAAAGTAAGGTAGAACATATTTTAATCGTGAGCCCTTTAGGAAGGTATTTCCAAACTGGCAGCAGGTGTACGAGCATAAATAGATAACATGTTCTCTTTTGTTAGATGTCTAGCTGTCTCTGGATTTGTTTTTTTTATTTATTACATGTGAAGACCGTTACATTAGTCGAAGCATTACAAAATAAAAGCACGAATCTCAATACTGAACCAATTTAGCACAATTCCTTAGATAAAAGAAGTAAGATGATGATCCTGCCAATGTGAGTCTCAAAATTAAGGCTGGAATCAAAAAACAAACCAAGGTTTTTAATGCTTAAAGAAATAACCCTAACCCTATTTCAGTTAAATTATAGGACTGATACAATACTCATACCTGAATATTAAGCTGCAGCCAGGAGATGGTTAGCATAGCTTTGCATTAAGACCAGAAACATGTGGCAACTGCACTGACTTCTGTTGCCTGGCAGCCGCATGATGACAACTGTTGGAACTGTTGGGTTTCTCTCTGTTATATCATAAGGTCCTGACCTGACCCTGTAAACTGTGTTATGATTTGGCACTATACGAATAAGGGAAGTCACTGCTCCTGGCTAGCTTTTCTGTTTCTTTTCTTTATGCTAAGCTAAGCTAATTGGCTGTACAGAATGATAGAAACGTTTAAAGGATCTTCTCCTCTGCTGTAACTTGCAGCAAGAGAGTGAGAGGAAGTGTATTTCCTTTAATGTGCCTCAGTGATTTGTCATGAGGAAGATAAGTTTACTCTTTGCTTCATCTCAGCCGACCGCATGGAGTTCCCCTAGGGGATAAATAAAGTATCTCTCTCTCTCTCTCTCTCTCTCTTGGCTCATGTACATTAAATAAGGGCTGCAGCTGACCTTACTTTGATTGTTACTGAATGTTTTAGTCTATAAGTGTTAGAAAACAGTGTAAACTGTCCGATTTCACCTGTTTTGTCAGGCAGTTCAAAATCAAAGATATTAATGTTACAATGATAGAGAACCAAAAAACACCCAACAGTTTCTCACTTCTGAGAAGCTTAAACCATTAATAGTTCGTATTCTCACTTGATAAAAGTCTCAACTACCATCATTTGGGAATTTCATAAGGAGAGAAAAGTTTCATTTGATTTTTTTCCCCTCCTCTCCTCAGAGACCCCCCGTGTCTCCCTCAACATTGGACCCACTCTCGTCCTGCAGGAGGGCGGGGAGCAGAAGGTCATTTGCGAAGCGGAGAACTATTACCCTCTGGACGTGGAGATAGTTTGGTACGAACAGGACCCGGCGGTGTCCGGCCAGAGGGTCGGCGCTCCTCTCCCCAGGCCACTCCAGAACGTTCTGCTGTCCAGCCACAAGCACAACAGCGACAAGACGTACTCGGTCTCGGCTTTCTTCTACCTCCAAGCTCGGCTCAGGGACTCGGGGAGACAGTTTACGTGCAGCGTCTCCCACCGGTCCCTGAGGGTGCCCATCAAAAAGAGCTTCATCCTGGCTGTTGAAGGTGAGAGGAAACTGCACTGTAGTACCACAAGCTACCACACGGTGGCAGCAGAGGAACATAACTGACACCTGACGACTTCCTGTTGTCTGTTCTCTCCGCTCAGAGCCAGGCAGCTGGGTGTTTAACCTCACTGTTGGCGTCATTGTGGTCACACTGCTGGCCTTTCTGTTCGTGATGGTGTTTTACCTGTACTCAGGTGGGTGTGGAGATCCTCATGCTAACAGGCTGATGAAAGGATGAGCGGCCGTGATGATCCAGGAGTATCATTAGTTAATGAGGAATATATTTATGCAGTTTTAAGTTAACACGCTAGATTCAAAGATACAGGGAAATAATATAATCAGATGTTTGGGTGCCAATGACATGAAAACACATGAAAACTACAGTATTAAAATCACTCTGACATATGTGTTCATGCCCAAAAGAGTAATTATCATTTATTTTCTCCACAGAAAAAAGGAAATCAGTGCAGGTAAGACAATATGAAAACAAAATTGTTGTGTTTTAACTTCACCGTCGCCCTCAGTGCAAACAAATATTTAATTTAATTTCTATATCTCTGCCTGTGTTTGTGTCTGAGCAGAAGAAACCATACTGAAGAAACCAACGATGTCCTGAGCCCAAAATCACAGGCACCAGTGAAGGCAGACTGTCTCCCTCACTCTCTCACTCATTCATTTTTATTTAGACTATCTTAGATGTTTGACTTTTGTTTGTTTTGAAAGGTGAGTTTGGGTTTCTGTGAAAATGAATGGGTTTTTTTTTTTTTAAGAAGTCTTTATGATTTTGCTTTGATTGTGTTCAGACTAAAAACATGATGCTGAAGTAAATCTCTGGGTGAACAGTGATTGTCACATTACTACACCGGTGATAATGCAACAATTGCAGGTTAAAGGTACCGAGTTTTTGACCAGTAGTAGTAGTAGGCGCACTGTGGAGCTATGTTTAAACAAGTGGGTTTGCACGAACAGGCAACATGGCACACACTCCTGCCGTTGGTGTGATGTAAAGCAATGCCTTAACAAAACCAGTGAAGAAGAAGAAGACTGCTATCTAGAGAACATGGATGTAAACAATGTACTGTTTAAAATACTTTATACATTGAACATATGAAACTCTGAATGTAAGTATAAAGTTGTTTATTTTGAAGAAAACTCCACAGAGTGAATTTGAAACGTCAGATTTATTCCTGAATGTAATGAATGGGGCAATAATCCTAAATCTATAAATACAATATACCTACCAGGTATTGTAAAAATTACTATCGATATTTAAATTGTATATATACTTTTATAATTACATTACAAAATTTCACAAGCATCATAGCACGGGCGACTAATGACCTTTTAATGGCTGTTGGCGGTCGTTGTTTTTCTAGACCTTAGCACTGGCTTTTGTTACAGTCAATCACAACAGATTGAGGCAGTGTGCCGTTTTATTATCAGCTGTAACATCACGGCAAAACTCGGCACTTACTGTGGCAGGAAGTACCACAGAGGTGGTTTGAAGTTTGGCTGACACATCTTTGTCACTGCTATAGCATCACAATGGTGCAAGATACAGTCACAAAACTTTAAAGGTATGTAGATGAGATGAAAATGAAGAATGTGTTCGAGGATGGGTGTGGTGAACATCAAGATTATGTCTGGTTTTCCCTGTGCATGCTTCCTCTGGGACATATTATCCATAGACACGGTGTTTCGATTCGTCTTTATGCCGATGACACTCAGGTGTACTTTTCTGTTAGAGCCACTGATCCTGACATGCTGAGTTCACTACATGACTGTGTATGTGACGTCAAAAAGTGGAAGTCATAAAATTTAACTCAAGTCAATCAGAGATTGTCAGTAATTGGTTCCCAGCACGGAGCAAATCTGGTTCCCTGTTGGAAAAACATCAATTTGCTGCAAATGATATTGGCTTTTGGTTTGACAATCACTGAAGCTTTGAGCATCACACCACAAAACTTGTGCAGTCTTGTTTTTATCATCTTATTTAATTTAACCAATTATTTCCAAAATACTATTTTATATTTCAAAGACACAGAGACCAGTTTTACACGCCTTCATCTCCTCAGGCCTCAACTGTTCCAACAGCCTCTTCACCTGCCTCAACCAACAATCTATTAACCAGCTCCAGACTGTACTGAACTCAGCCGACAGGTCTTTAACAAGATCCAACAGAACTGATCACATCACACCTGCTCTTTCCCAGGCTCCCTGTGTTTTAGAATTGGTTTTAAGATGTTACGGTTGACTTTTAAGGCTCCTCATGTCTTATATCCGATCTCTTCGTCTCATATGAGCCAGTATGTAGCCTGAGACCCTCGGGCAGCCAAGCTATGGAAGAAACTGCCTGAGGAAATCAGGTCAGCAGAGTCATAGTCCTCTTTTAAATCTTAAAGCAAACTTTTATCTGAGCTTTTCCTGATTTGACTTGATTTTTATTGTTCGCTCTTTGGCTGCCGACACTGTCATTGGTTTTATTTGTTTAATTTGCTTATTACTCTATATAAGTTTTTACGATGTGCTTGTTTTGAAGTTGTTGCCTTGTGTGTTGTAAATAATAGATAATAGATAATTATTTAGATAAGATAAAGATTAAGATAATTATTATTACAATTCATTGATTCGAAAAATTATATTATCAAACGGTGTGAATGAATAAGTAAGAAAACTGTTTCTCTGAAATGTCCAAATGTCCTTTGTAAGTTAAATTTTGGACATAAGTGAAAGATAAAACTAAAAAATGTTTCACACACACTAACCCTCTTATTATCTGTTTTCTCTGGCGAAACTGATCTAACATCAGCAGGATTCTCCTCTGCTCCACTTTAGCTTTCTTTTAAGACAGTAATCCCACTCGTACATATAAATAAAGAAAAACTGCTATAAGACATTACGTAGCACTTGTACTGCTGACATTGAATAACTCAAAAAAAAAAACTGTTAATTTGACTTTAAAATTCCAATATATAATGTTGTGTGTATATGAAATAACTGAAGTTATAGTCACATTGAGTAAGTGTTTAATAAACATAAAAATGATCACAGAGCAACCTGATAATTTTGTGTCATATAACGTACATTTCTTGTTAATATGATGTATAAATTAAATGCTAAAAAAAATATTCTGTTCAACTGACATAAATTTACAGACAGACAAAGGTCATGTGATACAGTTATTTTGTGGTGTCCTCATAACTTTCATGTCACTGTATTAAACTAAAAGTTTTGTGTTCAGGCTGTTTCCAATAAACTTTTAAGTTGAATGAGCAAATTGAAATTTACAGTGCAGCTCCACTGGTCAGTCAGGTCTGAGGCCACTTACAGGGATAAACAGAGCTTTACTTAGACTGATTCCAGATGTGTGTTTGTGTGTGTGCTACCAGCAACCTGCGCCCTAAGGGGTAAAGTGTGTGTGTCTGCATTCATGTGTGTGTGTGTGTGTGTGTGTGTGTGTGTGGCAGCACTAAACCTGTCTCGGAGAAAAAGAGAGAGTTAGAGAGTGAGGAGGAAAAACCAAAAAAAGAAAGAAAGAAAATGAATTAAAGAAACGGTAACTTTTGATGTTCTTTGAAGAAATGCCACGACCTAACAGAAGAGAAGAGAACAAAATAAAAACCTCCTAAAGACACAGACGCACGCTAACAATCAGCTCCAGGATCAACACAGCTGGTCGCCGGAACAGATACCATCAGTATTTCCAGATAAGATGCTCGTGGAGCAATTTGAGACACTGTGGTAAAAATTACCACGAATAAATACATGAGTGATTTGATGATACATGATGTAAAATGCGAGTTAGAGGCCAAAAAAAGCCTGACAGAGTCAAGAGAAAGTTTAAAAGGTCTAATGTCTTTGGGTGCCTGCCATATTCAATCTGATGGTTGAACGCTCTCGTTGAACACGCTGCAGAAATGATTAAAAAATGACACACATCCTGGGAAAAGACTTGTAGGTTGCTGCAGGATGTAAACATGTAAAATGTCCCACGGCCAAACCCAAAATTGAGCAACACGCTCAAATAAGACTCATGATAAGAGAAATAATCCTTCGAAGGCTGAATTTCCCAACACAGATCATGTAACTTTATCCTTCCTTACATGCTATTTCAGGGGCTTTTTTGACCCTGGCTGGGAATACTGAATACTATATTTGGCATAATAACTGTCTAATTAAAACCAGTAAAATAGGCAGAAATCTTGGCCGTGGTTGCTCCAGTGGAAAATGCATCTATATTGGTTTCAGGCTTAATAAACAACCAGGTCTCTGAGGGGCTTGGTTTTGGTCCTGACATTTGAACAGAGGTTTTCATATCTGCTGGGAAACATTCAGACCAAAGCAGGCATGCAGGCGGCTTCAGGTCAGCGGGGAACGGCAACAAGAACAGACCGACGACAGGATCTATCCGTCACAGACAGGTTGTTCCAGAGAATCAGATGAGTGTTGAGACGTTACATGTCGTATCAGTTCTGTGTAATTATCCAGTCATGTGATCTTCAGACGATAAGATGGTTTGTATGATGGGAGGCAAGTCGGGGCTGGTCCTGGAGATCGGGTGATATCACTGTGGATGGGGTGGAGGTTTAAACCACAAACCTCATGGTGGCGCTACAGGAAAAGTCAGACGATCACCAAAGTCATCTGGGTTCATCCTCTGGGGAATATGATTGCCTGTGCTAAATTTCACAGCAATCCATCCAGTAAGTGTTGAGATATTTCAGATATTACACTCACACGTACGGTGGCCCTGAGAGGTCAACGCACTGCGTATCAGCACACACATGCACACACGGTACAACTGTTTTATAAGAAAAGCTACGTGTTGTCAAGGTAACAGTAATGGCGAGCACAGCTGGTGACACAAAGCTAAAATCCTTTGCGATGCACGACATCTACGAAGGGCCACATCCTTCGTGCACAGCGTGGCCCCCATGAATTGGGTCGCAGCTTTAGGGTCACACCCCTTTCTGTGTGGCAGTCGGCTCGATACGGACGACATCGCCTCGGTGTCACAGTGTGTTTATAAGGTTACTGAGGTTGATCCCGCCGCGTTCCCACAGAGACACGGTAACTTAAACTCAGTGGAAATTTCATGTCAAGAGCAGAATGTCCCATAAATGTGTGTGTGTGTGTGTGTGTGTGTGTGTGTGTGTGTGTGTGTGAACAGACCACTGGCCACACGCTTAACTACTGCACGCACAATGCAAAACTCCATGTAGACCTTGTGGAAAACTCACTGTCTTGGTGTGTATGTGTGTGTGTGTGTGTGTGTGTGTGTGTGTGTGTGTGTTGTGGCTTCAGCTCTTCTCTCCCCGTCTCCCCTTCCCTTCCTCCTCACCACAAATACTTCACTTTTATTTCCTCCTCACTGCTCACTCTCTCTCTCTCTCTCCCTCTCTCTCTTTCTGCGCTCCTCATCATCTCTGAATAATAAACAGCTGTAATGGCGGTCCGGCCGTCTGGCTCTCCTCTCCTCAGCTGTTGTGACAGATCAGGAATAACACCGGACCGATTCCCAACACAAAGGGTGTTTGGAAAAGCAAAGTGGCTAATTTCCGTCACCGTTCTCTCTCCGACAGACCTCGACTCACTCGGTTTATGTTCAAACTCAACTCTCCTCCCTGCCAGGTGAGGTCAGGTTGCACCAATCCATAAAAAAGAAAAAGAAAAAGAGAAGTACATGCAGCGGCTTGGAGGCGATGAGCTCATGCATCCAGTTTCTGGCCTGGCTGAGGGCGTGCGTCTGTCAGCCAGCAGCTATGGACGCTGTGGGTTTTCTTGTTGAAACATCACAGTTGCATAAGAGGGTGAGAGAGAGAGAGAGAGAGAGAGAGTGAAATATGATTTATACGGTGCAGCAGAACCAACATTTAAGTCAGGTCGTAAAAAAACCAGCTCGTGTCATTGCATAGCTATGCAGCGAGCATCGTGAAAGCGTTCGAGGAAAACAACCTAATCAGCTCACAGGGGAGCGTCTTGTTGTGTTTTGGGGGGAAACTGTTGCCAAAGAAGATTGTGCATGTGTTTGTGTGGTGTAATTAAATGTATGTGGTGACACACCGGAGACTTATTCAGCAACAAAGTGGGACGTGATTGAGAAGGAATTGACTTGAGATTGATGATATTTTTAACTTTTATTTCTCCCTCTGTTTGTGTTTACATGGAAACTAATGGGGAATAACTGTAATTGATATTGGCCTTCAGAGACAGGAGTATTTGTGTGTGTGTGTGTGTGGTGTGTGTGTGTGTGTGCGTGTGTGTGTGTGTGTGTGTGTGTGGTGCACTCCTCAGTGGAGTTTTAAATGTCTTCATTGTGTGCCATACCTCCGTAACGACTGCTTCCAGCTGCAAGGGTGAGTGGGTGTTAACCGCGCACACGCACACGCACACACACACACACACTTGCAGGGCACATAGTGTAAACACTGTCAGGGTACTACTGGGGTTTCAAAGAGTCATGGATAGTTCAAAGACGCTGGCGTCCACTGAGGGGAAAGGTAATAAGTCAGATGATGAGGAGGATCCATGGTTACCTCCATGGTTACCGCACTCCTCTTCATTAAGTGTTGTTTGTTGATGTCAACACAGTAACAGGTCGGTCTTTCTATCGTCAGGAACATTTGAAAACTGAACTCTGAGCTGCTCTCACTGTGTCTCTCACTCGGAGGAGACGTCACATCTTTCCGATGCACCTGTGTTTGTGTTTGTTCCTCAAAGAGAAAAATACATCGACCCCAACTTTAAAGTTAGAATCTGTAACTTTAAAATAACTAAAAAACAACTAGACCTCTGATCTATATGTTGTTGAGTTGTGTTCTTACATTATCACAAATGTTTCCAGCAATTCTCAAACCAGAGAAATCTGTGATATTAATCTATTACGTCATATCCTCTGTGATCATGTGTCAGTGTTGTGTTTTAAGGCACATTTTTAAGTTTTACATTATGTATTTTAACCAGATGATTTTAGATCTTCAGTTCCTGTAAACAAACAGGGACACGTCGTAAAGGACGAGGAAACCCGCCACCACTACTGTCACTATCTCCTCCGTCGTGCTTGGGAACAAAAGTTTTAATGGGAACTAAAATTTAGCGGAGCGCTACGACTTTCTGATTGGTCTGATTCTCATTACCATAAAGTTGCTTGGATTTCAGCTTTTTCTGACACTTCCCAAGATGCGCCACTGCTCGCCACCGAGAGACGCCGCATCACATGGCAAATGAACAACTTCCAGTTGCTTTCAGTCTGAACGTTACAGTTACACCTTGACTTAATGAGGACGAGGACAGAGGAACACATGTTCAAATGAGACAAAGAGGTCAGAGGTTGAAGTCTGTTGTGTGATAATGTAAATTATTTTGTGCAGTGTCTGCTTGTGTCTTCTTTGACATTTTTAGACTATGTATCAGTCGGTCGTTGCAGCCAACTATTGACGTAAGTTGTTAAATTCACTTTTGGGAAATACAAACCGAGTCTTTCGAAGTTTCGGAATGGAAGATAATAAAATTGTTGTGATCCTCTTGGGCAGCTCAGTGTCATTCTATCCAAAAACACAGTGAATGAGACACAGAACCTCAAAGATTTGGAGAAAAACGTTTATTAAACAGAATTAAACTGAAACCACAGAAACCAGCTGAAGGACACGAGGATATAAAATGACATAAAACAGGAAACAACAAAGGAGACAAACATCAGAGGAAGAGGAGGAGGAGGAGGAGGAGGAATGAAACAAACATGTCAGTAGCAGAAAAAACTGTGATTTACTTTGTTATAACAATGAGTTGTGTCATTTCTAATTAACCAAATGTTACATAAGTCAGTGTCTATCTGTTCCATCTTCTCGCTGCACATATGAGGTCATTCAGGATGAGTTTTATCAGGGCCCTGGAGAGCCAATAAATCAAGAGCGTGTTGTCCTTGCACTGTGTGTGTGTGTGTGTGTGTGTGTGAGACATGCAGAGAGAGAGAGAGAAAACGTAACGATTGTATTTCCTTGAACGTCCCTTTTTGCTGTTTAACAGTCTGGGAATCTGTCCTGCTGACCTTTCCCGTGTTACGCTGCTGGGGAACTACTCTGACCGCGCACGCATACGCATGCACACGCACGCACGCACACACACACACACACACACACACACACACACACACACACATGCACACATACATCTGGCCTCCTCGTTACAAATTAAAACTGAGCCTAATCCCGGTGTCAGCGGGGCTTATGCTGCGGTTGGAACATGCAGAATCACCGCAGAGTATTTTTTTTCTCCTCTGAACCTCGAGTTATTTAGATCATCTCTCAGTATGGATCCATCCTGAATACCAACTAATCATATAATCATAAAATCAGTGATGGATTCCACTGAAGCGACAGTTGGACGTCTGCTTTTAAATTACAGTGTGCAGCATGTGGAGAGATCCCGTTTGAAAAGGAGAAGAGCCTCTTTCATCCTCGTCTTTTTCTGGACATCTGTCGTCCTGCTGACGAGGCGGCTTCGGTCATTCAATCAAAGAAATGTTGGATTCATGAAGGTTTCCAATCAATCTTATGTCAACGCTCAGTTATATAGATGTGAAGTGTTGAAGAAGAAGGTCTCTATGTCCTGAGACAGGAGAAAGACCTGGTCTGGTTTTATTGAGCGGGAAGAGTCGCCACGTCGCCACACACAGACGCTCGGTCGGGAGACCTTTAGCGTCATTTCTCCACATGCAGAATGAATGAAGTGCTGCAGTTACTAATGGCAGTGGCCTCGCCAGGAGGTGGTTGGGGGAGATGGCGAGAGCACGGAGCGCATGACTGTCACACCAGAGACCAGATGTCTGTGGCGAGGTTGAGGCAACAAAAGCCCTTTGGTTAAGGCTCAGGAAAGATGATGTTTTTGGTCAAATGTAAACAAGCGTGTTGTGTCTTAAGTCACTGTATGAAACCAGACCAGGATCTTTCCAAAACCCTCAGAGAGTCTCTGTGAGAGTCTGAACAGAACCATGACACAGTTTAATAATGCAATGACTGGAGTCGCACAGTCACTTTAAACATTGCTAATGTTAACATTGCTAATTTAAAAGCTTTCATGTGGCTAATGACACCAGACTGAAGTTATGTTATAAACTTTATAAACGATTCAGGGCTTTTGGGAAAACTGGAGCCCCGTCGCTCCGCCTGCGGTTGGCACAAAGATACCTGTTGACATGTCTGTTTTCCTTTGCAGGTTTTTTAAAATACAGTTTGAAGGACAAAACATTCTGAACAAAAACTTCCTAGCTTGTCTGTTTCATCTACATCAGAGCGGCTCCAAACTTCAGCAGCGTCTTTGGCAGAGCAGCTGGAGTGAATTTTTCAGTCTGAACGTTCAGTAAATCAGAAAACAGCAGCAGCAGCAGCAGAGGACAGCAGGTCACTGACGCGTTGATCCAGACGGTTTCAAACCTCCAGAGTTTACAGATCCCACCATGAGTCACTGGACTGAATTATCCTCAGAGATACAGAGTGATGTGATGCAATGTGGTTCCAGCTCATGGAAACACTCACAGAGTTTTAGGTTTAACCCCGACAGAACGTTTAGATTAACTGTAAGAGCTGCGAACGTGGTGTAAACGATCCGCGTATTAGTGTCATAAAACACATTAATGTCCCCACACCGCAGGAAGTGAGTGTTACACAAGCTAAGGTCTGCACCTCACATGTTCAGCCTGTCACCTAGGTGATATTTACTGTAGCTGAAGGAAATGTCACTTCATCATTTTTTATGTTGTAGCTGTCTTGGTAATAAGCAGGTGGTGGACAGTAAAAGGATGTTTCGTAGAGACGCAGTGTGTTTTACGGCTTGAGCCCGGCCCGAGGAGTTTAGGTGAACATGGGAATTAAATGTTACAGAGAGAGATAAAGAGCAGCCGACGCATGTGCAGCAATATTAATGTATCACCACAGAGAAATGTTGTAGACACTGTGTCCATGGCAACCAGTCCTCCAACCTGAACAACGACACAGGTGTTTTTATTTTCAACCCTCTGATACGACCAACCGCCTGCCGCCCCTATAAGACGGCAGGCGTACTTGACCTCGGTTGTCATGGTCACGACAATAAGTGTACCTGCCTTTGTTGCCGCGGTTACTCTAATAACAAATCATGACTTAAATAAGGTTTAGGAAAAGATTGTGATTTTGGGTTGAAGTAAGTACTTCCTCAACATTAGACGATCTGTGTTGTCATGGTTACAACATAAACAGCTTTTTTTCCACATGGGAATCGAACGCACCGCTCTCCTGTGTCATGTTCATCCATCCACCACGACCTCCTCGTGACGCGGACTTTGTTGCTCTTTCTACGTCGCCGCACTTTTCCCTTTGCTCCTGTTGTAATTACTATGACCACTAGGTGTCGCCTAGCAACAAAATGTAACCACGGGTCATAATAACCCGCTGCACAGACGACCTGTGGGCTCGTTCATGACGTGTTTTACGATTAATGTTTTTATTTTCTGTCACAAGTTACATAAAATACAATAAATAAACATGTCATTCATTTAATGACAGTTTGTTTGAGGGGTGTTGGGTTACACTTGAGAAACAGACAAGAAATAATAATAACAATAATAATAATAAGCTTATTTGTATAGCACCTTTCATACAAGAAATGTAGCACAAAGTGCAAGGACATTAGATAAAATAATGAATAAAATAATAAAACCATTAAGAAGGCAGACATTTAAAGGAAGTGCTGAGCATAAAAGTGCAAAATGTCAGAGCTAGTTAAATGCTTAAGTGAGGAAATAAGTTTTGAGCTTTCTTTTAAAAGGACTGGGGGAAGAGACACAGAGACGAGCTGCAACAAAGGACGAGGCCTCCGGGTCTAAGACGGCGCGACCTTGATGTTTCACCAAAGAAACGATGCGAATGCAGTGACCACACACTTAGCACATAAAAGTGAAATAATAATAAAAAGAACTTAGCCCATAAAAGTGTATGAGAGAGTTATTTTATTAACGTTGGCATGAGCGACACGTTTCAGCACTTCAGTCAGAGTCTGGTGGCAACGATCCACTGACAGTGAAGAAATCCTGCAACATCGGCTCCACCACTTCTCTCTGTGCTCGTGTCACCGGCTGCGGGCCAACCGGTGACTTTCTACGACTTTCTCCAACACGCAGCGTGACTCTGTGTCAAGCAGCACTTTGTTTTTTTCTTTTTAAGTCCCAGTTGTAGTTTCAAAAACGTTTTTTGCACATCTTGAGGATTCATAATCGTCTCCTTCACAGACGGGAGGCTCCAGCTGAATCCAGCTTAAATTTGCATTTAGTCAACACCTTTTTGTGGGGTTGTGTCGGTACATGATCATGGCATCAGATCCTGAACAGCGTGCTCCCAGACTGGGAGCACTGGCGGACGAGCAGAGGGAGGTGTTGCTGTGGGCGGGGCCACAAGAAAAAACGAGTTTTAGACACTTTTTAAAGACGCCCACTGAAACAATCCAATATCTGTTTAAATGTAGCTTCATGTAGAATATTTCCACCGGTTTATCTTCCAGTGAAAACAAACACTTTCTTTGGTACTACATTTTTTCAACCGCTGAACTACCGTATCTGACCTGCAGCTGCGGCGTAATACAGGGCGCTCCGTCCGTTTAAAGTTCCTTCTCGACATGATGTGATATAAAATATGAAAATGAAATACAGGAAAATGAAAATTCATATGAAAAGTCTTCCTGATGGAACTCGAGTCGTAACATCACCTGACTGTGTGTCTTGTTTCTATTACAAGCTAAATAATACATGTTTTATATTTCACATGTTCCCATATGAACCTGTTATATTCATAGAGGTTTTTATTTTTATTATTTTTATCTCTTTGTGTTTTAAAAACTTTAAAATAAAATACAAACTTTTGTTCTCAGTCTCGAGATGAACTGTTGATGAAACCCTGAGTGACGTCCAAACTTCAGCTTTGAGGAAAAATATCTCGGCTTGATGGATGTCGTCTAATAACCCTGCTAATTAGCTTTGTTCGAGTATGCGTGAGTGTGTGTGTGTGTGTGTGTGTGTGTGTGTGTGTGTGTGTGTGTTTGGCTCCAGGGCCTGGACGAGGGAAGGGTGACGTAATGCTGAATCAGGTCCTCGCTGCTGATCTGGTAATGCTGTGAGGTTTGATACAGCGTAACAGTGTGTGTGTGTGTGTGTGAGTGTGTGTGTGTGTGTGTGTAGATTGCAGTGAAAGAACAATTGATGGATATGACTGAGATGTTTTTGGCTGAGTCTGTGTGAATGACATCATAGTGAACTTACACACACACACACACACACACACACACACACACACACTTGCTTACCAATCAGTAATCAGTAATCAGTGCATGTTCAAAGTGGGTCACTGATTGAACAGTTTGGCTGCTGGGAAAAAATACATGGCAGTCTCACACTGTGTGTGTATGTGTGTGTGTATGTGTGTGTGTGTGTGTGTGTGTTTACCCTGGATTGTTCAAGTGTAGTGTTGACCAATCCAGGGAACTATTTTTCGTATAAAACAACCTCATGTGTCGCCTCTCTCTCTCTCTCTCTCTCTCTCTTGTTTATCTGAACACAAACTTCCCAAAGAACCGTCCAGTTCTTGAGGTCACATCCTCACAGCCGTTCCCAGCATCCTCTCTGCTGTTGACATTAGGGGCATGTCCACATCCACACCTATCTAATCCCGATGCCGCCCCACAGAGGACTCCCCGTCCAGACTCACTCACTGTGTCTCCCTCAGTCTGCTCACTGTCTCTGATATCACTCCCCTCTCTGGAGGCAGCATCTCTCCATCACTGACTTTCTTCTTTCAGGCAAGACGCCACTAAACATAAATCAGAAGAACTTGGACAAAAAGACTGGCTGATCCACAGGACATGTTGTCAACGGTTTTCCTAAGGACTATTTCTTTGGGTAGAAAGTAGTTCCAATGAAAACTATTCATTGTCAAGCCGTGTTCCACCTCAGCCCTGCATGGAATTAACAATTCATTGATGCAATTTGTTTTTATGCCTCCGACAGTCAGGGCCGGAGACATTTTGTTTTCAAGTTTCCGTCCGTCCGTCCCGTTCTCATGGACACGATATCTCGACAACGCCTTGACAACACTTCCTCAAATTTGGCACAAACATTCACTTGGACTCAAGGATGAAATGATTTGATTTTGGTGGTAAAAGGTCAAAGGTCAAAGTCACAGTGATCTCACAAAACATGATTTTGGCCCTGTGCAAACAATATCTGGAGAACTCCCCCAGGGAATCCCTTGACACAAACATAACAGAAAGACAATACTCAAGACTTCACGCAGCAATAATGTCACACAAATGGTTCATATTTTTCTGTAACCTGAAACTAGTCTGAGTGGTGGAGGCAGACAACCACGAGGAGGGGATTCTAGTTATTCATTTATTGGTTGATTTAATAAAGAGATTAATAAACAGTGACGAAAGGTTATTCTTCATCTCTAATCCCCGGACATGTTGATGTTACAGTCACATTAAACAACAATATGAGATTAAAATGAAAACAAAAAAAGTTATTGAAATCATTTAGAAGCATGCAGAGCACCAGCGGCGCCGGCAGCTGTAATCCTGTATGTGTGTATACATTTTTAAAAATTATTTTGTTATCTTGAAAATAAAATTGTGACATGAGATCCTGTCTTTTTTTTTTTTGGCTGCTAAATGAGGGAATCTGACGTTTACTGCAAGTTTCTCTGGGATATTCAATATATTTACTTCAGCGCTAAAATACACAAATCAATCTTAATCTTACTAATGTTACTAATAAAAAAAACATCATACAGGTGCTGATTAAAACAGACACACAGGCTCACAATCCAAGAAGTGCAAAGCCATGAAATGGGGGATAAAATATGCACAAATAAGTGTAAAATCCCCAGTTCAGAATCAACCAATGTGTGTAAAATGAAGATGGACAAAAGGCAACAGACCGTATAGTTTAAAAAGAAACTCTCGATGCTTTATTGAATGACTTCTATTAAAAGGAATGAATGAAGGCTGAAGCCAGGGGAGTCAAGAGTCAGTGGGATAAAGGGGGAATCAGACGTCTCAGACGGTCTCTTGTGGGGGCTCCACAGACCAGCTGCTGCTCTGTATCATACAGCGCCTCCAACATCGACCCGACTGTTATCCATATGATGGAAACCAGCCGCAAACGTCAACATGAACCTCACACTGCGCACAAGACGCTGCACACAAACACTCAGACCCAGCACTTCAAGTAGAAACAACACAAAGTCTGGACCTGCACACAAGAGGAAACTGACTCTAGTGTGTGTGTGTGTGTGTGTGTGTGTGTGTGTGTGTGTGTGGCTGGATAAGTGCTGTAGATTGGTGGTCACACCCAAGCACACCTGTACACCATCAGCTTCACACCACACCACAGGTGAAAACCACACCCTGCAGAAACACATCGGCTTCTCAAACAACAGTGTTCAAGCTGAAACAGGTCCACATTGTCACAAAGGCTGAAAATGACGGAGAGCTCTTAATCTCTTTCAGCCTTGTTTGTGATCCTAAAAATCCTAATGTGTGTGTTTGTCGGAGGGAATCTTTTTTTCTCCTCAGGATGGTTCAGACTGAGTGAAATCACCTGGAAGTGTCTGAGCAGCAGCTTGAATTCTCTGAATGACAATGAAAGGAGCTTCAGTGCTTCCTGTCTTGTCTTAAAGTGACACACCATTGTAGTTTCACCACAGCGGACCCACACGTTAAAATGTAGAAACAGCAGAACAACTATTATGTTTGTGACACGATCCAACACGTGTGGAACCTTAAATCCATAAATACAGATTTCTTCTCTTTCTAACAAATTTGTAAAAGTGAAAAAAGTGCCCAAGAAACTATAAACTTGTGTCTGAATATAATTTATTCTGATATCTTGCTCAGTTCTTTATTTTTGTTTGATTATTTTGACAAAAGTTGTTAGTAAAGGACTTTATTTTGACTCACTCCATCTTCCCCTCTCTCCTATCACATCTGCACACCTGTAGTATTCACAGTGTGGCTCGGGGGCCACTGGAGGTCCTGTGGAAATATTTGCAAACGTAACACATTTCATTGCATTGGCTTCAGTTGCATGTACAGCACGATCCACACTCAGTGGTGATAGAAAGGCTTCACGGTTCATCTTCAGTAATTTCATTCACGTTTCTTGTTAAAACAATAAAGTCATAAAGCCTCTGGAGTTGAGGCCGACGGCTGGTGAATGTGAAACAGACGTTAGCGGAGAGCGGAGGCTGAAGATGGACGACGCTGTGAAAACAAACCAAATGTTGACTCTGAACGTTTCCACGAGTGACCCTGCGTGGATGTTAGATATTCCTGATATAAACAAATCTCATCCTGTTGCTCTCCCTAACCTTCTCTAAATGTATATCAGACAACACCCCCCTCCCCCCGTGCTCTGCCTGGATCAGCTCACATCTCAAACTTCTATCATCACTCCTCCGGCCCCCGTGCGTCTGCGATACTTCAGCCACCCTCCTTCCTCCCCACCAGAGACTCTCGCAGCCAGGTGATGAGCAGTGCCTGGTGTTCGCCAGACGTAGTGTTTGGAGGTCCGCCCAGAGACCTCATCGGAGTCTTTCTCCTCAGGCTCTCAGGGTCGTTTAAAGGCCGTTTGCCAAGAGGGCTGTCGTGTGTCTTTTACTCAAAGGGACTGTGGCAAATTTACTGATTTCTAGATGATGATCATTGACTGTAGCAGGTTTTATCGGCTGTAGCTAACTAGCACAAGCTAACGCTGAAATGTTTAAAACATCTCCTCCTGACTTTTTAATGTTTCCAGATGATTAGTTTTAAAACGGGTCTGGTAAATGAGTATTAAACATGATTATGATGGAAACGTGGATATGCTAAAAGACTGAGTCTAAGGCTTTTTCCCAAATCCCATTCCATCAGCAGGACAAAAAAGAAATCAAACATAAAAACAATCTTATTTTATTCAGACTTGTTATTATCACTATATTTGAGGTATTAAAAGAACTATATACTGACATTATCTTCCTCTTTATTCAAGCCAGTCAATTCAATTCACAGTACTGGGTGACCTTATTACCACCGACTGTACTTTGCCACACTTGTGGAAGTTTAATAAGATTCAGTACAACCGCGGCACAATAGAAGCTAATTCATACTAATTGCTCAGAAAAACAATACATTTCTTTTTCTCTTTCTCTCGTTCGGTTCCACATGGAGTTAATTAAAGTTGTGCTTTGAAGTGTCAATGACATCATGACTTGGCTGCCGTCCCCGTGGCCCTGTTTAGACATGACAGGTTCCCATGGAAACTCTGATGTCATGGGGGCGAAAGGCGAGGCGAGTCGGAGTGGATGATGTTTTTAGGCCTGTTTTCGGGGTGAAACGTGATGTCTGCTAAAACACTGACAGGCAGGAACTGCGCTGTGTGTCAGGAGCGCGGGATCAAAGCCAGCAGGTAGCCAGTCTGTCAACCTGACGACTCATACAACGTTACCGCCTGGCACCGTGTCCTGCGTGTTGCCGTGTCTCACTGTGGGTTTCCAGGCAGAGATATCAGAGCCAAGCTGTCCTGAATTTTACAGAGTGTGAGTTACAGACTGATGTAAAGAGGAAAGACCTGGCTGGATGCCCTGGGAGAGCACCGAGAGAAATGGCCATAAATAGAAAAGTCTACCCTTTTACAAAGTGCTCACAGTGATGCTGTCAAGATATGCATTTAAAACATGGTGTGTGGTTTTGCACTATTTTTAAACTAAAGGAACATTTGGACATTTTGGGAAATACATTTATTTTCTTTCTTGCTAAGAATTAGATGAGAAAATCAATACGAATCTCATATTTGGAATTGATTACATGACATCGTCTTAACATGTTGTATCTCATTTGTTTAATTAACTAAAGTGTAAAAACTACAGATTTCAGTTTTATAGGGGGGTTGTGGGCAGCATATATTACATGTTTTATAATTAGTTAAGAGGTGTTGATAGTTGTATTTTATTACCCCTGGACAGAGCCAAGCTAGCTGCTTCCCTTTGTTTATACTTGTTATGTTATGTTAAGCTAAGCTAACCGTCTGCTAGCTGTAGCTTCTTATTTATTGTCGAGACGAGAGTGGCGTTGATCCTCGTACCAAACTCTCATTAAGAAAGTGAATAATTAATGAATTATTCCATCGTTAATGTATTGATAAAAATAAGGCATTACAATGCAAGTCTTACTGTTGATTGCACGAGTAATGGCGGTACTGCAGTTATCTTTAGCTAACAGCTAATTAGCTTCTTGGTCATGTTATTGTAGGAAAAATATTGAATTTCTTGAGAAAGCAGTTTATATAATTGTATATTACTATCATTGAATTACATAATCAATAAATTCTATAATTTTGTAGGAAAAGTGAATGTGTCTGAATGTTAATTACTCAGCCATGACGTGTGTTAATGTTTAACGCGGCATGTTAGTCCGTCAGTGAGCGTTTCAGGTCAGATAAATAAATCCTTAGTTCGTCCTTTAAACTTGTCTGTGTTTACTGGCAGGTTGGTTGCAGATGTTGCTGACATTACCATGAAGGACTTGTTGATTACACACTGTGAAAGCAAGAATTTGTTGGAATAATGCCTCCAAATATGCATAAGGTTTATATCAACTCTTACTGGAATGCTGGAAACTGTTCAGGGATAAAGAGTTTCCAAAGAATGTCAATAAAAAATCAGAAACGCATATGTAACTTCACCATAAATAAACTATTTCTACAAAATACCCTCATGGCTGAATTTCCATGTATCTCTAAATTTAAACATAACAGTTCTGTGTTTAAAATGTAACTTAAAGCTGCACTAATCAATATTTTTGTATTAACAGATCAAATGACTATGTGACACTAATGACAATTTTATAAAATTCTTCACGCAATTATTCTTTTCAGTTTAGTCTTACTGACTGTTTCTTTTTAATTATACATAAGATCAAATGCTGCACACTTAAAGTTAATGTTACTTTCTCACCTGAAAAAAATCTCAAAATTTAACAAACTATTATAAAGGGACATAAATGATGAAGTGGCATCTGTAATGTTGCTGCTTCTCCAGATCAAGCTCTTCACTCCTGCATGTTTTCCCTACATGTACTGTATGTGTTTTTATTTGTTGTGTTTATGGATTTGAACTATGTGTCCCTTTATGTTGGCGCTTTGTCTCTTTTATGTGCTTTGTCCTTCAGGGCCACCGTACTTAAGTAATACCTGAAATATATTCAAATACAGCCAATAAGTAAATGCACGTTGATTGACATTCGTTCATCACATTATTATTACTATTATTTGTGGTAGTGTCATTTCAAGCTAACCCACATGTAGCCTGCCTCATTCTCATGTTTAGACTAAGATCAGTTTTCTGGGATACTGCATGTAATGAATGCATCTGTAAGTGTGTGTGTGTTTATGGGAGTTTGAGGGAGCGCAGACATATTTGCGTTCTGTTTAAAGTGGTGGTGACGTACACTGTTCTCTGTCGGTGAACTCAGAGCCCTCTTGTTAATGTTTACAGTCTGTAACGAGCAGTCAGTATGTGTGTGTGTGTGTGTGTGTGTGTGTGTGTGTGTGTGTGTGTGTGTGAATTAGATAGATTTTGGTGATATGAGGATAAAGCTGACGCAGGAAGCGTATCGTAAGTGTGTGTGAGTTCGACTGTGTGTGTGTATATATATAAGTGTGCATGTGTGTGTGTGTGTGTGTGTGTGTACATACTCTAACCCCATTAGATACTGTATAGGGGAATGTGGATGATGACAGACTTGAGATTGAGGGTGTATGTGGTTAAGTTTGGCATTTTTAGCTATACAGTTTCACTATGTTCATGCTAACATACCTATAATTAACAGCTTAATTATAAACAGCGTTTTCCCTAATGACCATCTATCAAACATTATCCAGTTAAGTGCAGCGCTCAATTCTGCTTTCATGTCGCCAGCTGCAAAAAATGTGTTGAAATTAAAACCACTGGTGACCTTTTTTGAAGAGCCAGAACGGGACGGAAACCACGTTTGTCCTTCTTGCTAAAAAACAGATTTGAATAAAGATTTGCATCTGGCATTTCCATGTTTCCTGGTGTACGTTTAAAAATCTAATATTATACCCAAAGCAGCTTGCTGTAAGTCAGTTCAATGTCAACTCAAAATGTACAAAGTGCACACAATATATTTACATTTACAACGCATGTTTGCATGTATATTGAATAATCCCATTTTCCTGTAAATACAAAAAGGTGCATTGGTTTTGTTTTTTCTTCATATGTTGACATTTCATTGACTGTATCATTCAGTCGTCACGTTTTCCTTTTAAAGCCACAGTGTGAGAACTGTCATTACATCAGAATGTGTAATCCTTTCGACCGCTGTTTGTCTGTCCTTGTTATGGTTTATTGTGCAACGTTTCGTGCACCTGAAGGCAGTTATCACAGCCAGAGATCTGCGTTTGGTCTCATTACGTCTATGATTTTTTGGTTTTGTTTCACTGTTGTAATGTTCGACCAGAGTGAGAGGCAGGCCAACGAAACCTCTCACTTGTATCAGAAACCGTCAGAGTATCACAGAAATTGATATTGGATGTTGAAAGGAAGTAAACACCAGTGTGAACAGGCAATAAATATAGCAGAGCACTATTTAGCCTATTTTGTTGTGTAAGGTTTAGATCAAACCTCCAGCACAATCTTTTGCTCGGATGTCCTACATCTGGATTTTGCAGCAAATAAATAAATATATGCGTCATAAAAGTCTTTTAGATCACTATACGTAATAAAGTTGTGGAATAATTTAAATTTGAGTGGGAACTGTGTTTCTTTTTTTGCATGTTGTTGAATTAGTCATTGTCTAAAGGAGCTATTTGTAAGTTTTGCTATTGATCCATAAAGTTAACGTTAGCATTAACAGCTGTTTACTTTACAGTCTTGACAAGAGCATCAGAAATCCTTGTGTTTACAATAAAAGAGGTTATAATACGTCCTCTGAGCAGCGCTACTCCTTCAGGGCAGACAGGAGTCAAACGGACTGGGGCTAGCTGGTTAGCATGCTAACTTCAGTAGGAGAAAAGAAGTGATAGAAACAGAAGCAAAACAAGAGGGTTGCTCTCAGCAAGTAAAGTAATGAAGGTGTGAAAGATGTTTAAATAACATTAACTGACACAATGAAGTATTAAAAAAAATGTTGATGCTGAACAACATTTCTGGTAATTAAACAGCTGCTAATGCTAACATGAACTATGTAGCGTTAGCAAAACTTTCAAATAGCTCCTTTAACTTAAACTTAAACATATGAAGATTTCAACTTCCATACATTAGCAATGGATGCCAATTTGTATTTGGGGGAAAGGAGAAAGTTGTTTATTTACTGGTTTATTCACATTGGTTCACATTGGGTCCTTGCAGTCTGGTTCTATGTTTAGGACCTCACATCTGTGTTGAGATTATTTAAAGACAATCCAAAGGTATCAGTAAGGAAAGAATTGCTGTCTTCTCTTCTTGCTCTTTGTGCAGATGTTTGGCCTCTATCAACCGTGATATATTTCGGTCTTAAAGTGTGCTATATATCGCAAACCCCACATGACTCCCAGGCCACCAGGTGACCGAATCTGCACTTCATCATTGGAGGCAGCCTCCCTGCTCAGAGGAAGAAGCGTGTTTGCAAATGTCTCTGCAATATCAACAAATACTTTTACTGGTTGAGGAGCAGATGAGAAGGAGAAGTGTGTGACCTCTCCTCTTCAGTAATCACACTGGACGTTTACAACCTCAGCTCTGCACAGAGGGAGCCAGAGTCGGAGAAGTAAAACATATGTGGTCACTGTCAAAACAATGAAAAGGCTCGACTTGGTTCGTGGGAGGCTGAGCAGAGAGGGAAGGGGGGGGGGGGGGGGGGGGGGGGGATGTATTGTTGTGCTGACAGCTGAAGTATTTCATTTCATACCACTGTGATTCATGCAGGTCATACCACATCACCTGCTGACTCACTGTTACTGGAAAGCACTGGTTCTCAAAGTCTGCTCTATAAGGACCCACATGGGGGGTTTACTTGGACTTTCAGGGTGCCCCAAGCAAAACGAGGAATAGTTTTATTTCACTGCAAGCAAGCTTATAATTTAATTTTACAGCTATAATTTAATGAGTCACATAATGATGACACAGAATGAATCATGATTTTGCTCCACAAACACAGCTGCTGAAATAGTGTTGAATTCTCACAGCACAGTATTAATTGATTTTCTTTAACCACTTAGGGACAATGACACATGTGGTAAACACAACACTGACATAAGTGTATCACCTGATTACTCATGCAGCAGACATGACGCAACATTAGCATTAATATGGAGTCTGGTTTCTGTCATGTCCATACAGACTGTGGTGAGTGTCAAACTGGGCCTCATTCATACTGGAGCTCTCTACACCGAAAACCATTAAATGTATCTTACTTATTATTCAGTTTAATGGAGTTTAGTAAACAACAGAATTACGTTAAATAGTCGGCTAAAATGCATGAGAATGCAAATGAGAGTTTTGACAAACATGGTTGGATGTTTGTCTCCATAGGAGGAGGAGGACCTACAGCACAAGACTCAAGTCTGAATTTAAATGTCCCACACAGTGTAAAGGTCTCTGTCCATGTGTAATTTGATTATAGATCAGCTCTAGGTTCTATATTAATACTGTGAAAGTATCAAAGCCTCAGTCCACAGAGAAATGCACACAGCCTGTATTCAGAAACTGAGCCTTAAAACCAGCCGTCAGGACTTCTGGAACTTTGTGATGTCACAACCACTCTCAGCCATGTCCCAAGCCCCGCCCACCTGGACCCACCATCGAAAACCTCTGCAGGATTTGGTTTCTCTGAGTGTTTTTTCCATGAAATCTGCTATATTTTTATTGGATCACTCATAAAATAGTCAGCCAATCAGAAGAGAGGCTCAGAGCCTCCTCTCTTCTGATTGGCTCACCGACCTGTTGTTACTAGAGCTGCAGAGAGAAGCCTGAGAGAGGAGATGGAAAACTACATTAAGGTCGTTTTGGTTCTTAAAACCACAAATATATCTTCTAATGGATCAAACACTTCAAAATAAAACACAGAAGAAGAAGAAAATATGGGGCTTTAATGTAAAGAGCATGACAAGATTTAATTTACAGAGATGTTAATGCACATCTTGTATCTCTCGTGTAATTTAATTATTATTTTGTATGCACAAAAATTAAATCACTTTGACAAACTATAAAATGCAGTTGTACAGGTGATTCATTACCTTTACAGACAGGTGTAGCCAGCAGTGTTACAGATTCCTTGTCAGACGGAGATTACCTCGTCTGCTGCCACGACTTTTACAGACACTTGGCTCGGGGCCTTATTCAAACATGACACAGACTCTCTGTGACGTCTTGATTTATGTTTTGAAACTTACAATCACACATTAAAGCTGTTCACTTTGACACGTCTTCCTGTTTGTGTTGGCAGATGACTGGATTATGTTAGATCATGACCTGATTGCACGTTATATGTTGTTCCTGTCAAAAATTAGGGGGAAACAGGAAATTGGCTTTGTAGTGTTGCTGCCACACAGAATCGTGCCTGTGCAAGGTCGACATCTACAGTATATATCAGTGTGTTTAAGACCAGAGGTTCAGTTGTTTTACACTTGAGAACATTTTCAAAAAGCTAAACTTTAAGAAGGGAGAGCCGAGTCGATATAGAGGTAAAATAGCACCGTAGGAATGGGCCCTAAAACCTGTCCAGTAAATAACCAGTAAATACCCCAGTTGAGATTTATTTAAGATTTTATGCCTCTTAAAAAAGGCCGGCTGCTAACAAGTGTCTAAATGAGACTACAGACGTTTAACTACTCACTTCTCCACCTTTACAGCCTCGTTGTGTTTATACAAACTGTTACTAACTTTGTCAGAGGAAAGTTTTATTTATAGAAGAGGTCAGAGCTAAATCAAAACACAAGTTGAAGTTTAGTGGTGGTGAGGTTGAAGTCATGTGACCGTGGTGTAGCTCGTTTATAGGCTAACATTAGCTTTTTTACTTCTGTTGATTGCGTTCAGGCTTTAAAAATCACAAAGTGGTTTTCATCAAAGAAGATTATCCTGCTGAATGTTCATTTCAGAGTTTCTTTTCTGCAATAATCCAAAAGCAAATGTAAAAATCCCATTAGCTCTTTGTGGAAGGAGCCTGGGTGATGCTAACATCAACAATATTTCATCCCTGCGGCATCTATACCTTCATAGATTTATACGCAGTCTAAGATACCAAACCTGGCTTTGTTGGAAACTTTCAAAAGCTACTTGGCAGATGATTGGATGTTTATCACAGGCTTATTTCAACCGATCAGATTCTGCATATGTAGGAGCAATCTTTTCCTGCTCTTCTTTCAAAGAACAAACACTCTCCAGTTCTGCTATGTGATGTAACAGCAGCATCTAGTCTAACCTCTTTAGCAGCCGCCATTATTCTTAATGAACAGAAGCTTCTTGCACGCCCAGTAGTTTCTCCCTCATCGGACGCTGATTGGTCCAAACCACTGTGGTTCGGCCACAAGCCAATAGCTGGGAGTGAAGTGAGATGGATTCTAGCTTGTGAGAAATCCAGCTGCTCTGTGAGGTTCAGATACAGCAGCACTGAAGACTGATGAAGCTGATACCTATGACCTCTGACCTCTACAGTGGTTTGTTGCCGCATGCGTCCTGCATGGCCCCCAGCAGACTCACATAAAACCCTGAAGGGGTGTGTGTGTGTGTGTGTGTGTGTGTGTGTGAGGGAGGGGGTACAATCTTCCAGTAAATCACTACACCAAGCCCCCTCCTCATCCCTGTCTCACACACACTCCTCAACACACACACACACACTGTTGACGGTAAGCAGGAGGGTGGAATGTTGAAGTATTTGCATGAGTCTGTCTGTTGCGCACACACACACACACACACACACACACACACACACACACACACAATTGCTATCTGGTGTGGAATGTTTGCTCTGTTGGGGTCCAGTTACAAGGGGGGAGGGTGGTGGTCTCTCCGTCTCGTGCTGCCATCACACATAAGACAATAGAACCGATTAGAAAAATGTAAAGTAAATCTGTGGAAGTTAAAACTGCTAAACTCTATTTAACTCCCTCTATCTGCATTTCTGCTCATGGTGTAAATGTGTGATACACGTGTGAAGTAAATAGCATCGAGCTGACGTATTATACACGATGAAAAATGTGGAAATAGCAAAATATAATAACACTTTTCTGTAACAAAGATGACTTTTGTATCTACCTGCAGTGGTTTTCCACTGTTTATATTTTTACCTAACCTTACATCAGAGGGTACAACGCCAGGAAATGTTGACCTTTGACCTGGTGCAGTGTTTATCTTAACAAAATACCATTAGGGCGAGGGGATGGAAAGATAACAGCAGAGAGAGAAAGAATTACAGATGGAGTCGAAAGGAGGGAAAAAGGTTGCACATGACTGAAGCAGATGGAGAATCAAAGTAAAATTAGATGGAGTATGAGATGTAAATGAAACTGTGAGTTCTTAACTCTTTTAGAAAATGGGAACACTTCCATGTACATGCTGTGGGTTGAATCTCTACTGTGAAATAGATCCTAGTCTGCGGACACAGATTCATTTGACTGAGCTGGAAGCAGGTAACAGACCGACGCATGTAAACTGGATGAGATGAATGATGCATTTAGATTTAGAGAAAATAAAAGTTTTCATCAAAAGGACTGGAGGATAAATTCTATAAATGAACTTTTACAGTATAAAAATACTTTAATTAGACCAAAACTACATCATATTAATAGATATGATTACCATTATCTGTACTACGATTGATCCGTTATTGATTCATCCTGATTATATTGACAGTATACCAGCAGACAGTTACACACACTCCCTTTTTGTTTATTCTACTTTGTTTATTTTTATTTTTTTCTTCTATTGTTTTATTTATTATTATCATTATTATTTATTTTAATTTAGTTAATAGATTTTTAATTGGTTTCATTCCTTTCTGTTTTTCTGTTTCTCGGTTATGTTTTAAAACCTCTAATTGTATTATCTGACATATGTTTGATATTTTGTGTGTTCTCTGGCATGACTTACTTTAATTATCATTATACCATGTCCACTGAAAACACCTGTCCGACTCACAGGTGTTGAGGACACTTTAACAACCAATCACCTCTCTAAAGTGATCGATTTAGGTTAGAAACCACTGACAGTAACCATAGCAACAAAAGTGATGCTGTGTGTTACATTAATGGTTGAATTTAGTAAGAATTAAAGACAGCAACATTAAATCAAATAATTGGCCAAAAAACGCTGCATTAATAGATTTTTTTTGTCCCCTTGGAGGCAGGAGAAGAAGCTGTAACACAACACAGACATATCATTTCCTCGTGGCAGTTTCATGGCAACAGCGTGACAGTGAACCGAATCAGTAAAATGACCTGACGTAAAACCAAAACAGGGAGCTGAAAGTCGCTCAGTGGAGCTGAGGGGAACTACAGCGACTCTATGAGTGACACCTTTCAGATTTGACAAAGGTTTCTAATATAAAAACATTAATTAATGCAGCTTTAACGTGACATACGTGCAACGGTTCGTTCAAATGAAAGATATAAAGACAGGATTCTTCACTTCTTCTTAAGGAGGAGAGGAAGAGGAGGAAGAGGAGAAGAGAGAGAAGAGGAGGGGAACGGGACGTCTTCCAATAGTTTACACAGTGCAAGGATGTAAAAAGCTCCCTGGTCCGCCTCCCTCCTCCCCTCCCCTCACATTTACTACTCTTTCCATGTTGTTTCTCCACTCCACCACTCCTCCTTCCTCCCTCCCTTTTCCTCCTCCCTCCTCCGGGCCAGAGGAGAGGAGTGATCAACCTGAGAGTTTAAACAAACCAGAAGAGGCGGCAGCGTAGAGCAGAGCTCACACACACTCTCTCTCTCTCTCTCTCTCTCACACACACACACACACTCATACAGCTGTTCAGCGCTGAGGGAACTCTACACTGAGGTAGGTTTGTCGCAGCTGTGAGTGAAGATTACCTCACTGCTCTGTTTAATGGCAGTTATGGGACATGAGTGGCTCAAAGAGATGTGTGTTTTCTGTCTGTCATTGTGACGCCTTTATGAAACACAGCACTTCAGTTTCAGTGCAGTTGTGTTTGAATCAGGTTTTTTTTTTTTTGTGGATTCTGAATGAAAACGTTTGATACCAGCCTTAATTTTATTGCTAATATCTTCATTTTCAGGACCAGATCTACGACTCAGACTTTGACAGCTGCTCACGAGCTAAAGGTCAAGTCTTGTCCCTTTTGTGCTTTCAGACTGAAGACAGAGTGAGACATCTGTGCCAGCCTATAGGACGGAGCTGAAGGAGTGGGGATAAAACAGACCAGACCTTTGCCCCCCCACCCTCCTCCTCCTGCAAACTTTCACCTCCCAACCCTCTTCTGTGAGTCCGCACTCCCTCCAGTCAAACCCTAAGCACAGTGACTGAAGTTCTCCAGTGTCCAGAGGATCTCAGAGACTGAGAGACTGTCTGGCCCCTGTCCAAAGAGGGTCACCAGTGGCAACAGCGGTACCGATGGAAGCCCCAACCCTCGCTGAGATGGGAGACTTGTGTCACCCCCGGTCTTCCTCTCCAGAGGGGGAAACGGTGTGTGCAGCTCTGGCCCGGTATGAGCACACTCTGCGGGACGCTATCAGGGAGATCCACATGGATGTCAGCGCCTTTAAGCTGGGCATGGAGCGTCGTCTGGAGGAGACAGCCAACCTGAGCGGGCCCCTGGGACGAGCCGTGGCTCAGCTCCAGCAGGAGAACCGGCAGCTCAGGAGTCAGCTGGAGGCTCTCACCCAACAGGTGGAGCTCCTGAGTGGGATGACGTGTGACAGAAGCAGCTTGATGAACAACAACAACCACAGTCACAGTCCCAATCACAAGAATCACCTCAATGACATTCAGGAGAACCATCAGGAGGTGAAGGAGGTGGTCTACGGAAAGGGTCAGGCTCACACTCAGAGCCAGGCTCTCCTCCACATCCAGCCCTGCGCCCCGGGGAGCCAAGCGCAGACCTACAGCGGCCTCAGCAGTCAGTCAAGCCCTGCATCCCCCCCTGTCACCTTCTCATCCTCCCCCAGCTCCAGCAGTCCTCCTGCTGGCTCTAGGGTTTCCTCCATGGTGACAGGCCCGGTGTCCAGCAGCAGCCCCTCCACCGCCCGCTTCTCCAGCAGAGCCACATTTGCTGTGTCCAGCAAGACGAACGTGAGTACTGCGTGTTGGTGGAGGGGAGAGGGTGCATGGTTTGATCCAGAGTCCCTTTACGACACTTGTTCCCAACCTAGTTTTACTGCTGTTCCTCCATAACTCTGTCATGTTCCCAACGGGTCCTCATTTTTAAACAGATTTTAAACTGAAAGTTATTTAACACTATTGATTATAGAAGGGTGGAGATGTTTACAATAATAACTGGCTGGTACTGTTGTCACCTTGTGAGTCTCTTTGTGTGTCATCCTGCCAAAATATGTTCCTGGAGACACCAGCTGAAGTGAGAACCCCTTACAGGTGTTTATATGTCTCTTGGACAGATTTGTCACAGTGATTCAGTCATAAAACTTCACAGGTGTGTAGTTGAGATCAAAATGAAGGCCAGCTTCAAAGACGAGTGTGGATTGACTATAGAATGTATATAAACATAAACGTAGCGTCGGTGACGTCACCCACAGGTTTCTGAGGAGCGGCTTGGAAGCTCAGAGTGAGCCATTGCCATCTTGGCAGTGCCTAACTCCGCCCCTGACTCCCAGCTAAGGATTTGGGGCCTATGTGGAACCAAGACTTAGTTGCATGCTGGTTAGTGGCACATCCTCAATTAAACAGAACTTTAAGTCTTAATAAAATGTAAACAGGTGAGTTATATAAACAGTCGTCATTAAGGAGGAAATTAGCTCTACAGACCAAAACTGTTTTTTGTACCAGGCTGTAAACATGTTTATTACTACGTTAAAGTAGGAGATTTTAACATGGCAGTCTATGGGGATTGACTCACTGTTGGAGCCAGAACCTAGTGTTCATTAGAGGAACTGCAGTTTTTGGCACTTTCACTACTGGCTTCATGTTTCAGCTGCTTGGAATTGACCATATAATGATGATGATGTTGACGGGCGTCGTGGCTGGTCTGTGATGCCATCGCACGATAGTGCCCAGGTTTTTTTTTAACAATTGAACTGCCAACGTTGAAGTTAGTTCGGTTTCACACTAACTCAAGTTTCCATTTGTAGTAAAACTGCAGCACTTTGATATTTCAACCATTTGTCTATGACTTATCTATTCCAGCTGTTTATCCATTATTATTTAATTTGTCCTTTACCTTTAGCTTTCTAATTGAACAATGCAATGTTGTAAAGGTTTTTCGTGCTCATGGTCACGAAAATTTAAAACATACAGGTTTCAATTTTGTTCCGTCTTGCACAAAAAAAGTCTGGCATTTTCGTGACCATGAGTATGAAAAAGTGCGATACTTGGTTGAGTTAAGCTAACTGTTTCAACGCCCTTGTACTTTTAGCTACCCATATCAGTACATTTAACTATTTTACATATCTAATGTACTTGTATGCATGACTTTTGACTTACTTTTAACTACTTTTAACTCACCCGCAGTTGCAACATGTAATGTTCAGGAGTTATAGTATTTTCAGTGTATTCAGTATTTTCTATTTTAGTTTTAGTTCAGCTGCAATCTTTTCGCCTACTCCCTGCCAACTGCAGAAGGACGCCCAAAGAAACCCGTGTTTGGAAATCCCAGTTTTTTATGTTACTGCCTAAATCTAAAGAATGAAGGGAGCCCGTCCAAAAAAAGAGAAGCTGCACACAGAAGCTCCTGACATTTTTGTCCTGACCCACCACCTCATGGCCCAGTGCCAGATACTTTGTAACATGGATGGAAACTTAATATAAAATAGCAGAAGAGGTAATTCAGTAATTGCTATGTAATTTTCTAGGTTTGAGAAAGAGCGAAGAGGCAGAATATGAGCTCGACTGAAGCCGTTTGCGTCGTGGCTGCGTGGACGTGTCAGACAAAGCGCTGGCTGTGCCCCTGCGTTGCACAATAGCCTCTCCACCAGGATGCTTAAAGATTTATGAAGTACAGTAACATGAGTGGAGCAGGCTCCTGGGAGGTGAGGTTACTGTGGTCGTGTGGTTTTCAGACATGAGTCAAATATGTGAAATCAGTGTTGTGAAATGTAGGCTGTGGTTAGTCATTACTGCTGTCATCCTGTGTGAACCTCGTGGGTCCAGTTTTGGGGGTTTTTAGCTTCACCTGAATGATTACATGCTTCTAGTTTGAGGAAATTATAGCCACTGGTCTTGTGAAAGTTTTTCTAAACTCTGCTGAGTAAATAAAAAAAAGTGATGGGCCTTCCAGTTTTCTCAGTTCCTGGAAAGCAGACATTTTTCTTGATGCTAAATGTGTGTCAAAACTGACTTTATGTTACGTTTATATCAGGGTTACCTTGTAGTTTATCAGACAGGAAGTACGTCCTCTGGAGCTGGACTCATCTTGGACGTCCTCACAGTAACTGTCCTTGTTCACGTGTAGCTTCATTTGTTTTCTCCCTTTGCTTCTGATGAAACCAAGGAGAAAACCTTCTGGCTCACCTCCACCCTGTGGCTGCTGCATCGTCTCGTCCAGTTGAAGATGAGCGTGCAGTTTTCCTGGCCTTCTCCTGATTATAGATTTATTGTTTTTTTTAGAGCAGAAAGGAAATTCTGTCATATGTCAGAATTTCCTTTGTCTAAATATTTAGGAAAAAAAACCAGTACACACCAGCTGAAGACAATCAAGATGTTCTTAGTTTTGTCTTTCCATTCCTTGGTGATTTAGTATACATGTGTTTAAGCATGTTTCTGTCTGATCTTACAACGACGAGACTCATGGTAAATTCAACCAATCGATGCATTATTAGTGAGATTCTTCTCTGCAGAGGTTTTCTACAGAAACTTCTCTCGCAGCACAATCCAACTTTCCACTTTCCATCTGTGCGTTCGGTTCGTTCAAAACAGGATCATTTTAAGACATAATAGTCTAAACGCACTTCTTCCATCTCAAGGCTGGAATATGATTCTCCTTCTGAAATGTTTCTGCGTCTGTTTTCTTTTATACTTCTGCAGATTTGGGGTACGACACCTTGTGCACATTGGCTGCGTAACATAAGCGGCACGTTGGCAGCAGTTGCGCTCACTGACGATGTTCAGCCTGCAGTGCAATGACGTCAGGAAGTCAGAGGAAAATTTACGTCACGGGTCGCAGTTGTGTTTGTAAATTGTGAACTTTTACACACTTGGGGTGTGAGACATGATGTATGGCTCCTGTGGTTATGCTCTGGATGAAAAAAAGAGAGCTGAGAGGGAAGTTTAGACCTCGGCTCCTCGCTCACCTCCACACAGCTGACCAATCAGGATGTGAGGTGGGTGTGAATGAAGCTCAGTGAAAGCCACAGAGCTGCTGCGCACTCAATGTTTTCTGTTTTTGGCTCCATTCAAAGTCACTGAGATCACATTTCATCCTTCGATCTTGATGTTCGATGTGATCATTATCTGAAGCTCCTGACGTGTGTCTGCAGGATTTTATGCTGCCACATTGGCCGATTGGATAACTGCAGGATTAAACGTGCACAGGTGTTCCTAATAAAGTGCTCAGAGAGTGTAAAGCCTTGCACACACACGTTAAGCATACCGAGTCATTGTTTTCATTATGTGATGTTACGACACAGTTTTGGAAACTGACTTGAAGTGACATAAAAAAGATATTTTTGTCCCAACTTTTCAAAATGAAACATTTGTCACAGACGACAAAACTTTAAAGTTATCTGCTCAGCTTTTCTGTGTCTGAAGGTGTAAACACTCATCGTCTTACAGATATCTAAAATGCAGACTCACAAAAAGTTTAGATGTGCTATTTGCACGTTATGCAAATAGCTGCTCCTCCTGTATCTGTAATTACCAAACAATGTGGTTGGATACAACAGAGGAATGAAATCATGTGGTCACAGCTAAATAACACAAGGGCGTCTTTGTTAGTGTGTCTGCTTAGGGAGATCCCCCGCTGTCAGCCAAACACACACACACACACACACACACACACACACACACACACACACACATCAGATCAAACATGTGATGCAGGAAGTACTGAGAGGTGCACGAGGGCTGACCGTGCGTACGCTGCGTTGCGGTGATGAGCCTCATGGGATTTTGGTCCACGTGGTCAGATCTCGACTCGTGGCTGTTTCAATTATAATTGCAGCTCACTCCTCCTGCCACATCCTCACCTGTGTGAGGAGATGCAGCACAGAAAGTACAGTTGGCTGTTCAAACAGGCCTGATTACAACAGTTATTCACACACACACACACGCACGCACGCACGCACGCACACACTGCAGGCATTCTTAGCGGCTCAGATCCAAGCTGAAGGTATCTGTGCCAGAGAGATGTGTATAGGCGTGTCTGTCCTCCAGCCTGCTCTCCAGCTGTTACTGTGCATCCTCACTGTGACCTGCCAAGGCGTCACACACACAGGACACACTTACACACACACGTACTCAACTCCAACACACCTGCAGCAAGTCAGCACGACCGCGTTCATGTTGAAAACACACCTGCGGCACGTATCTGTATGAATTATATATATGAACGGCCTCTGTCTCTTTTTTTTTCTCTGCTCTTCAAACAAAAAAATCAAACTAGTGATTTGAAGCGTTTTCATCAGCTGAGTTGAAACACACTGTGCGTACAGGCTTATATTAGTATTTTTTATATTCCTCTCATTCTGCCTTGTTAAGATGATGATTGATATTTTGCAATATTTGAGACGCTCTGTCATAATTTACCGCCTCTCTCCCACTTTTCTGATTCAGTACATTGGAATTCGTATAAAAATACTTGAATGGAAACCCAGCTGTGTGTGTAGCAGTGTGTGTGTGTGTGTGTGTGTGTGTGTGTGTGTGTGTGTGTGTGTGTGTGTTTCCATCTGGAAGGTTTTTGGGGTTTGTAAAGAGGCAGCTGTGCGGCTCTTTTCTATCCTCTAATGGTTCTGGGCAACAGGAATTAGTCAAGATTAGGATTAGGACAAAGACCTAAGCCTCCTGCACAATGTCTCCTCTTCCTCCACACCAAAACACACACACACACACACACACACACACACACACACCACACACACACACACACACACACACACACACACATACTGTATGTCTGCCGACAAAGCTGCTGTTGCCAATTACGGTGCCAAAGCAGCCGTCTCAATGGGCCATTGTGTGGGTTCCTGAGCTTCATTGGGAGTACATTGAGTGTGGAGGGATTACAGGATTGACCCTCCTCTCTCATTCCTTCACTCCTCTGTTCCCTGTCTCTCACCTGACGTCCTCGTTTCTCCTCCAGAGGCCAATTCTGTTATTTAATTAAATCTTATTAAATTAGTTGTGCAGATATGACACAAATAATCAGTTTAAATTAATTAAAGTTTAGACTTTGAGCTTAAAAGCTCATTCTTAATAGCAGAAATAGTAGTTCGATGAAAAATTCAAAAACAAAACAACAAGACAAAAAAAAAACTAAAGGTCCACTTACTAGCTTTTTTCTTGGCTTTCAACCACATCTCACTGTCTTCATTGGCTGTTAGAATTTGCTCAGTTGTTATCAAGTATGAAATTTTGGTCACAGTGATAGCAGGTGTTATAAACACACATGTACAATCATGCGGTTGAAAGCTCCAGAAAAAGCTAGTAAGTGGACCTCTGAGAAACCGAACCTGATGATGTCATGGTGATGTCATCAGGGTCCTCTCAACTCGAGGAGACTGAAGATTTAGAAAATAAGAACTGAGGTACAACTGGCATTAACCAAACAGAGTCAGTCTAATAAAAGATATGGCTGAGTTGCATTGTGGGAAATGTAGGATCCATGTGTTTTTGGAGCAGTCGAGTTAAGTCTGATTTTGGCTGATCAAACTCAGTTTTTAATAAAAGTTAGATTTTTTGATAAATAGATCATTAATATTCAGTGATTTTTGTTCATCTTTCTCATCAGATTTTCTTTCACAAAAGCTTCACTTTCATTTTCCTTCTGACCCACAAATACCTGAACCACACCTGTAATCAAACGCCCACCCGCCCAGCATTAGACACAGTACATTCCTCTAGTGCTACGTGTGTGTGTGTGTGTGTGTGTGTGTGTGTGTGTGTGTGTGTGAGTGTGAGTGTGTGTGTGTGTTCATTAGCAAATGAGCAGATCAGATTATCACAGTCAGGTCAGATGGTCATCAACGCTCAGACAGAGACGGGGTGTGCTTGATTTACGGCCCAATGCTGCTGTTATGGAGCAGCTGTTTTCTGGAGTTTGGGAGTTTGAAGTTGAGTCTGGGTTTTTTCTTATATACAGACTCAAAGGACGGGCTCACTACATGCAGCCATTTAATATCAATAAATGATTAGCATGCACGTGTGTGTGTGGCGTGATGCCCCCACGCTGCGCGGTGTGGCTGTGCCAATGAAAGGCAAAATCACTTTCAACAGATTCTCGCAGGAAGCAACAGAATTTATTGGAAATGTGGTTTTAATCGGGAGGAACATCTGCTCTCTCGATACCACCGCCGCTGCTGCGAAACAGAAGCCGCCCATTGTCTCCACCCGTGTTTCAATAATTACACCAGGCTATTAAAGTCCATTTGACAGCGATAATACATTGGTTCAAATCTGGAATCGTGTCTCTTGCCCTGAGCACAGAGTGTTCAGTTACTTGACTGTCTGATCTTCTCAATTGTGTTGGTGTAAAAATTCCCTCAGGTTACACTCCTCCAGATACTCCCGTCTCCCTCCATCCCTCCCTGTGCACCCACTGGCTCCATCTCCCCCTAACATTACACAACGCAACCTTGATGCTATCTGTTTCTTATCTGCACACACACACACACACACACACACACAACACACACACACACACACACACACACACAGACACACACACACACACACGAGCAGCAGACCACTGCAGCATTCAGCCTGCGGTGTTTTAGTTTAGTCACAGTCTGAGAACAGGCTGATGGATAGATTGCACATTCAGAGCACTTAGATGTACCGATCCCAGTCCAAACTGAATTACACTGAGATTACTGGCTGCTGGTGCACGTTCCCATGCACAGATCACTGCTATGGAAAAGGTGAAAACACGGATGTGTGTTTGCTGTACTGTCACCGATGACATTCATGCTCTACATACACTCTATATGTATATACACTCACATTTCTGCATTTTGTCATGTGATTTCATTAATAGAATATAATGTGATATCATTGTGTGCATTGTGGGTATGCTTCCTATTAACTTCCTATTACAGTAATTACATCTAAATTACATCAGTGTGATCTGCTCGGACTCACTGCGTTAAACTTCATGCTTGATGCAGATGGTGAACAGGAGTCCTGCCTTAAATACCAGATATCACTCCGCCACTGCAACGCAAACACAAATAATATGTGTTGATCAAAACACAAGCATCCTCCACTGAATCTGTGTTTACATTTTTTATTCACTGTATTCTACGCCATTACTGTATCTCTGCTGTTTCCTTCATTATGACGGAGAGCAGGAGTCATGGTGAGCAGAGCTGTTCTTATAAATGTATGTGAACTGAAAAACATGATAAGACTGACCCTTTTTTTTCCAGTTCACTATGAAAAACAGATCTTATGTGTTATCTTCATAATCCTGATGTGTAGTTACATGTTTTGAGGACACATGTCTGTTTAATCTTGGAGCCTACAGACATACTGTAGCTGCTGTTGGCACGACGTGGCCCCTCAGAGAGGATGTGGAAATCCTGCTTTAAGGCACAAATTTAAGCAAGCAGCAACACTGAAGTTAATTAGTGAAGAAAGGCAGAAATGGCAGAAATGAACTCTTTTAGATTTCTTAACAAGAACAAGGTAAAAGAGAAAAGTTGAGTGCGATCAGAGTCGAAGTAGTAGCGGCTGTTTTATATACTGAGTCAGAGTTAATGGAAAATAGATGAGCAGCAACAATGATTCTGCTGTGAAAACTAATTATGAAGATTAAATCAACAATATCAAAAATAAAACAAATAATGTGGAGGTGGAGGGAGCTGCAGCAGCAGACTGTTGGCATGAAAGTACTGTGTCAGCAGAGTAATAGTCAGGTTGTAATGGCAGAGCTGTGCACTTGCATGAACATGCTCTAGATGGAAAGTATTCAAACAATTATATTATGCAGAAATATTGTGTCGCATCATGTTGAGGAGTAGAAATGTTTTATTGCCTGTTTTTTATTATTTTCAACTTAATTTGCTTATTTGAAACTTTCACACTGTCAAAAAAGAGAAGAGGCGGTGATCACGTTCACTTTTGCAAATGAAGGGAACAGTAAAAGAGCGTGTGTGAGTCTGTGTGGAAGCTCAGCTGAACACAGGGTTACAGTGTAGTGTAATGTTGTGTAGTGTTGTTTATCTCCATGACAAAGACAGTTGACATTTACACGCTGTCTGCGGAGACTCCCCGAGCTGAGCCAACTCTGACTGACTCTGATAACTGAGACGCACAGCTTCTGCTCTCTGTGTCCAAATCCTACCACAACCATCCATCCATCCATGTACACCTCTTTGCCTCTGTGACCCCTTCCCCACCCTTCTACCCCTCCCCCAATCTGCCCCAAAGAGCTCTGCTGCATTTTAAAGCTGGATTCCTGGCACTAAACCCCCTCCACTCCCCTTTTTGTGGCTATTAATACATATGAGTGAGACAGAAAACAGAGTTCAAGTATGTTTTTGTGATGAAACACACACTCAAGTTAACACATATGATATTACATAAACAATATCTGTACAAAACTGGCTTTTAAATCATAACTTTCTGATGAAAATCAAGTTTTTAAACTGTTAACATCCACATGATGTTTTTTTAAATACTACAAACATAATATGAGTGAAATAATCAGTCAACAACATGACTGAGTGTTTCCACCTTGAACTGCAGTGAACCAATGACAATGACGGCCAGGGTTTCATACGTCACAAACCTAAGGAACCAATCCTGTCAACTTGTGGGGACAGGGGGCGGGGCTAAATAAACCTGAAACCTCGTCAGTACAGAGAGAAAGAGAGTTAGTATTAGCACAACCGCTAACACTGTGTCAGTTACAAGCTAACAAACAACATGAACAAATAAAAGATGCTAACTGCGCTAACGGTTCTGATACATCTGCTATAGTCGCCGATTTTGGTCACAACAGAGTCTGGGTCTGAGTTTCTCTGATGTTTCCTCCTCTAACCATCTTGATACTCTCTGCTCCTTCACCTGTCTACCTAGCAGTTGTGGGCAGGGCACAAGGCCTGGTCCGGATTTCTTGATGGGGAAGTAAGAGTAGATGAGCTTCAGACCCAGTTTTACATTTTTCTTTTCACTTTTTATGTGGGAAATCCATGTTAAACTAAATATGAATCATAGCAGAGGATTTTTACAGAACACATCTGGAGAGGAACTGAGTGGTTTGTAATGTAAACTACTTATAGGAGCTATTTTGAATGCTGGTTTGGCGAAATGTTGTTAGTATGAAGTGAAATAGGTTTGGACTGATATAGAAGAAAAGAATAATTGTGAAAAGAGAGCACAGCTGAGAGAGCAAGCTTGTGTGTGTGTGTGTGTGTGTGTGTGTGTGTGTGTGTGTGTGTGCGTGTGCGTACACATGCTGGGGGTTTAACAGAGGTATGCGGCCACTCCCTGGCTACCCCTGGTGCTCTTAATGACTTCCAGACAATAGGCCGTGTTCCCGTCATCATCTCTGTGGAAACAGGTTAATAACTGACTGGCTGGTGGCGCAGCTCACCCTCCTCACCCTCTGGAACCAGTAAGCCGTACTGGAAGTCAACTTTTAGCAACGTCAGCTCAATCCCCCTGGGAAATACTTCTCAAAAATTTCATTTAGCTGCGTTTAGTTCCAGTGTTTTTGGAATAATGCCCAGAATGCACTTTAAGGAAAATCGGTTTTTAGAGGTTGTGTGACACTGTGGTGGGGTCACGGGTGAGAGAGCAGGGGTTCCTGAAGTTTTCAGGGTTTTGCCAGACATTAAGTCTCTCACCGCAGGAGGAGGGTGACCCAGATATAACTGCTACCTTGGGCATTTTGGAGGCTCGGGAGAAGCAGAAGCGTGACCTGGAGTTAATTTATCTGCCTGTCAATCACTGTGAGGATGAAATTCAAAATGTAAACTCTGCAGAGGTTTGGTGATGGAGTGTCAGAGGTGAGCAGAAGGGCAGTGGAGTATTCCCACATAGCATATTTTCACAAGGATGAAACGATGAAAATACATGAAAAATATGTGAATAAATTCTATACAAAAGATATGTAGACTTACGATTACTACTCTAGATTCTGTATATATAAAAAGGAGCTAAAGCTTGGCCTCCCCCTCTGCAAAACTGAGAATCTAAAATCTCAGGGTGATGAGATCTTCTGGCGGTGTGGTTTTTATGTGGGTGTTTCTGTGTCTTGTTGCAGGCAGAGCGGCCTCAGGGCCAAGGATAAACACGATACAGGCCATGACGTGGGCAGACTGGTTAGTCAGTGTGATGGAGATGGTGATAATAGTGATGTTTTGTCCAGCTGACGTCTGGTAATTCATGAGATCAGGACTCAGATTCTGCAGGATTTCAGTCCAGCCAACAACAGCAGCTCAGAGGGCGGCTCTGCCTCCCTGGCTGAAGTTGTGTTGATTAAAGATGTTTGGTTGGACTTAAAGGTCCCGCACAGTCTAAAGGTCTCTGTCCATGTGTAGTGTGATTATAGATCAGGTCTAGGTTGAAAGTATCAAAGCCTCAGTCCACAGAGAAATGCACACAGCCTGTATTCAGAAACTGAGCCTTAAAAGGAACCGTCAGGTCTTCCTGTAACTTTGTGATGTCACAACAAAGCAGTCATTGCCCACAGCCACGCCCCAAGCCCACCAGGACCTACCATCCAACCTTGCAGGAATTAGTTTCTCTAAATGTTTTTACCTGAATTCTGCTATATTTTTTTATTGGATCACTTAGAAAACAGTCAGCACTGCACCAACCTGTTGTTACTAGAGCTCCAGAGAAAAACCTGAGAGAGGAGATGTAAAACTACACTGAGATGGTTTTTGGTTCTTAAAACCATAAATATATCTTCTCAACACTTCAGATAAAACACAGAAGAAGAGGAAAATGAGGGACCTTAAAGTTTTGGCATGAAGCTGGGTAGCGCTGGGTAACACTGGGTGGTTGGTGCCTGGTTCCAACCTCTAACCTCAAATTATCACTTTCCCCTCCAGCTACTAATGAGACTGGGACCAGTTTGGAGTCTGTTAGGTTCTTCCATTATAAGTATTGGCGTGGGTGGCTGTGGCTCAGGAAGTGGAGCGGGTCGTCCAATAACCAGAAGGTCGGTGATTTGATCCCCGGCTCCTCCGGTCCGCATGTTTCCTTGGGCAAGATACTGAACCCCAAATTGCCCCTGATGGCTTTTTCATCAGTCTATGAGTGGGTGAATGTGGCATGTATTGTAAAGCACTTTAAGTGGTAAATAAGACTAGAAAAGCACTGTATAAGTCCATTCACCATATTACTAGACTATCATTCATTTCGTACCAATTCATCCTGTTAAAGGTCACAGGGGACTGTAATCTATCTCACCATTCTTTGAGAGGCAGCTATATCCTCGACAAATCAGTCATCAAAGATATCCCCCATAGACAATAAGTGTATTATTGGTTAATGCCACTTAATTAATTGGGCCACACAGATGGAACCAGACATTTCTTTCAATAAGATGCCAATTGTCATGGGATTAACCAATCCTGATCCAGATGAACAAACCTATCACCTGACATCAATATTAAATCTGCCAGACCTCAGAAAGATTACGTTCCATAGCACCTTCAAACAATATCTGCACATGGCAACGACACTGTTAGCATCAGGGAAAGATAACTGTAACTTAACTGTAACTAAAAGTTGGACTCACTACTTACCCCTCCACCACCCTGATCCCCACCCCCCACTCTGAATAGGCATTGAATGTAATTTATGAGGTGCAGCTTCGTATATTGCCCTGAGATGACGAGTGGCTCTGTCACCTGTTTCTCACACCACCTCACTTCAGTCAGCTGTTTGTCAGAAATGGGAGTTAAGATAGCGCTGATAGAGACTGTCTCTTTACCTGACCTCTTTGCTGCCAGAAGGTCAGCATGTCAGACACCCCCACAACATCCTGCCCTCCTCTGCCTCACTGCCAGGAATAGAGGTAAGAGATGAGGACGGAGGAAGGGAGGCAGACGGGGAAGACAGGGGAGTCAGTTGCTCTCTATTGTTGCCATATGTTGGAGCTCGACATTACAGAGGAGGGAGGACAAGAGTGAAAAATGATCTCCACCCCCCCATAATGAGCAGAACCTATTTCTCATCGATAGCTGGTCTGGAAGAAACTACAGTTCTTCTTTTACATCTTGAACAGTGACTTAACCAACAGCAGACAAGTAAAGGATGATGGGAGCAGCTGAGAAAACTCCCCAAATAAGGAAATATATCAAGTGTTATATTTTATCTGTGCTATGCATTAACAAAAACTGAATATATATTTATATTTTAGTTTGCCAAAAATTCACTGGCTAAAAAAGAAATGGCAGTATGTTATCCTGCATGACATTAGTTATGGTTATGGGCTTAGAGAAGTTGAGCTCCCTCACAGATCTCAAATATGAGATTTGAGCAGGTGCAGCAAATGAAATCCACTGTATTTAAAGATTCTGTAAACGATCCTCACTGCCACCAGGTGTCGCACTAGACCACCACCAACTGAGACCAAAACAAATGCATCGTCAACCACAACCGACCCCTCCCCTCCCCCGTTTTCCGTCAGCAAGGTGCTACGGAGCACAGTAAGATCGTCAACTAAACACACAACAAAAAGCACAACTGAATAAAATTACCCTGTGCACACTAGAGCCAACTAAAAACAATCCAGCCACAAATATTAGCCCTTGCTAGCATTGCCGTGATATGCTACAGACAGCTAGCTATAGTAACATTTGCCAAACACATTCATTGTATCGGCAACAGCAAGTCAGCTAACGTTATCATGTCTATTGTAGCCGTCACTTATGAAAACAGGCATTTAACATTGTGTCGTTAATCATACGTTGAGGAGAAGAAAAGGTAGTTATTTGTCCAGCTGGACCCTTTAGCAGCTCGTAGGGTTCTCCTCTCGGTAAAGCCAGACCAGTGTTGGCTCCATGGTCAGACTTGGAAAGAAATTCAGCCTTGGACTTATCTGCTCGAATTGAATAAATGACACTGACGGAGCCGGTAAAAACTTTATGGATGTTTTGACGGTCCACCGGCTGACCAGGATCTGAGCCAGTCCGTCTGTGCTCTGATTTCATCTCTTTCTTTGTCGGAGTCCTTTTTAGCCAAAAATGTGGTTTCTTGAGTACAGGAAATTCTGGAAGGTCACATTACTACACTATATCTTTGCATAGTTGTTTGCTGCTATTTTATTGTTTATAATCTTGTTTACAGAACCTTTAACCAGGTTGCCTGAAACACAAACATGATGCGTCATTTTCTGTAGCAGATTTCTGAAACATGTTCAGCAATTCTCATGTAAAAAATCATGAGTATCAATGTTGAAAGGCCCAGTGTTTCCAGGATCCCAAACAGAACATTAAGTTTCTATATATTTTTTGCAAAACTGACCATTCTTGGACCCAAGGACAGTGTCCAAAATAGAACGTCTCCATCCTCTTTGTAAATTTCATATCAGTTTGTTTGGACCAAAAGAGACAGAATGACTGACCGACATCACCGTCCATTGTCTCTGCCTCCAGTGGAGTAAAACCTGGTCTGTATCTCTCACCATAGCCAGAGAGTATAATGCTTTTTTTGAAATTATAACAACAGGTTGTCTCAGACCTCAAAAGCATGAATTAACCCTTTTATTGTAAGCTGCAGTCAGCACATGTGAAATCATAGCTTGTCACCAGCCAAGACTGTAACTGACATTCAGGCATACTGTGTTTAAGAAGAAAACTTTTCCCTGTTCAACTGCTCTCACCTGCAATTAGGTTTTTATATATTCTCAGTTCAAAGGCTGCGCATATTTTTCCACCCTCTGCCCAAAGTGGTGTTCCCTGCGATTTCTCTAGCGGCAAAATTGCAGTCTGCGTGAACGTACAGTGTTTGAAGAACAGGTGGTTTGAGTGTGTCTTTCTTCCTCCGAGAGGATTTTCCTCTAAAGACTCCACAGAGGAAATTACAGAGCAAGAGTCCTCTGTCACTAACTGAGGCGACCTCTGATCACTTTATAGTAGCTGCGTGTGCATGAGAGCATGCTTCATATGTTACATTTGCACATACAATATACTGTTGGTTATTTTGTGTTCTGTAAAATGCAAAGTCATTGACTGGACACTGGTAGTTTATAAGCTTTGTAAATATTCATATTTGTTTTACTAGCCATGATATTGGCTTCACTGTGAAATCCTGTGTGTCTTGATGGCTCTCTGTGTTAGTGCATTTGTTTTTGCAAATTGCAAATGAGTGCTAAAGTTAGGCACCCATAATGGTCAGTGTATCTTTGTGTAACACACACACTGGAAATTATTGGAGGGCTGCCAGCCTGCCTCCATTGTTCTGGTTCTCCACCAGCCAAAGGCCTGAGGAAGCTCAAATGTCACTAACAGAAAGAGACAGAGACAGAGAGAGAGAGAGAGAGAGATAGAGAGAGATAGAGAGAAAGAGAGAGAGGTGCAAACAGAGGCAGAAGGATGGTCACACCCGTTGAATCTTCATAATAAATGAATAAAAGTAATGTCTATTGTATGGAAAAACTACATCCACACAACTACTTTTTAGTTTAGTACATTTACACGTGGTGCCAACAATACTCTGGAGTTCGAGACTTTTGGAAAACACTGCTGGATCCATTTTAGTTTGAAAACTCTGCGGCTCTTGTAGTCTGTACGGGCAGAAACGACGACCATTCGAGACGATGACCCAGACACCCACAGTCGATCCCTGACTGGGTCTTATCAGCCTCGGCTATAAGACGTGAAAGCAACATGGATAAGGAATTACAAGCGTTACTGACCTTGTTGTTTTTGTTAGCAGCTGTTGCTCAGTTAAATTCTGTCATTTAACGCTGCAACTGTCTTTGCTGTTCCTTGTTCGTTGTATTTTTTGCAACTAATCTAGTTTAAAAAACTGAATTTCGTTGTAGGAACTACAATGACAATAAACTTCCTTAAGCCTTAATTAAATGCAAAGTGGACAATCTGCTTCCTGTTTACATCGACATTCGAGACATCGAGATTGTTTTTGTTTTAAAATGAAAAAATATTGGTGTGGACGTGGTCTCAGAGAAAAGGCAGGAAGTGAAGGTGGCTGCAGAACAGCATTGTCAGACATAACAGGGATGCAAAAGATTTGACACCAAATATAAATCATGATGTGATGATCTGTACGTTAAATATGAAGCTAGAGTCAGGTGATGCGCAGCTTGGCGTAAACACTGATTTAACTCCCTCCGTTTAAAACTGCACTTCAATTTCATTGTCATTGTTTAATATATCATATCTAATGTGTTGGACACAACAAAGCTCAGCTTCTTTTTCTGAGAGTTTCCCAGTAGTGTTCATCAAACACTCACCCCCCCGCAGCAGCCGACCCGCCCCATCCCCACCTCTTCCTCACCCCTGCAAAGTCTTTATTAAAGTGTCAGTGATGAAGATGCTTCTGACAGCTAAACAAAAACCCCCTGACCAAACACAGGAGGTGCCGCTCACCCAGCACCCTCATACCTCCAGCTGTTTGAACACACAGGTTTCCCGGGTCACGTTGTCCCACATTACCAGACAATATTGTGGCATCTGCAAATATTCTGGTTGAAGTTTCATTTGCATCACAAACTTCCACTGAGTTAACAGTGGAAGGGAGACCGTAACAGTCCGCAGCGTCAGTATAGAAACAGTTCTGTCTTATTAGTTTCAGGCTAATATATTAGTAATGTATCGGGGCAAACGTGAACGTGTGTAATATTAAATATAAATGTTGTGCCTCTGTAAGTTTGAAGCTAACTCTTGAAAGTATACAAGACAATATCGAACAATACAATAGCAATACACGTTGGCAACCCCAGGTTTCATTGACTCATCTCCGAGAGCGAATACACATGAGCTCTCTGATTGGTCTGGTTTCGTCGGTAACCCTCTAGAGCTGAAAGACATCTTCTTACTGAGTCGTGGGACCTGCCATTACTTCTAAATCCAGATGTAAAGTTATCCAACAGCTGTTTAGGTTAAGCTTTGATTTGTCTTTCCCTGGCGGTGAGGAGTGTTTTCTCACCAATGGACCTGCTGCCAGAATTGTATTCGGGCAATGAAGGTGAATCTGCAGGGACTCAGTGGGGATGGGACATTTGTCCAAGGACACAGGAAGTGTTGTAAAAACTCCTTCTTTTCCTTCTTCTTCATCTTTATCTTCCTCCTCTTCCTCCCACTGTGTCTCTGCTCCCATCTGAAGACTGAACCATATTTTCTGCTCAGATTCACTAATTTCATCCAGACATTTTATTGTTGAAACATGATGTAGTGACACGCTCGAAGGAAGAAAAGAAAGCTTTAGGCTGATTACATTTCTGTCACTCTATTATGAGGCTGTTATGGGAGAGAGACTTTGCATGTGAGTGTGTGTGACAGCTGCTAATAGTGAACCAGACTAAGCAACTGGTCCAACCCCCTCTCAGCTTCAGCGTCTGTCTGATTTACTTTGTAGAAGTCGACCATAAATGTAAACTCACGTCCTGTATGTCCGTCCATGGCTCCTCACAGCTCAGCTCGGTTTATTTTAGTGTCATCGTGACATGATGGTTCCCACTTTTAGCCACTTATCAGTCGGGAGCAAACACTCTAACGCACACGTGTATGCCAATAAAGCCAAACGTGACTTGTGGTGTGGTACAGAGTCTGGGTTTGTGAAGGTGCCACCAGCTGATAGGCTGAGGTGGTGATCTGTTTAAATTTGATCCCTAATTTACAAGGATACAGGGTTTCATCCAGACCTGGACTCTTAGCACACGTCCAGTTTTTAGGTCTGATGTCAAGTATCAATCCAAGAGTCTTTATGTATGCTGGCAGTACTGTGAGAAAGCTCAAAGAATAAAATACTCAAAAAACAGTGACACTTGTCGCTAAAAAAGCAGGAAGTAAAATGGGATATTTTCTCAATATCTCTGCAATGCTACTGATGCTAATGCTAATTTTGTTTTATATGGAAAACTAAAGACGAGCTTTTCTTTACAATCTTGGAATCATAAAGATGTTTAGGACCAGTTCTCTCAGACTGATGGAGATGGAAGTTACTATGAGCACTGAGTCACTTTAGAGCAGCTGTATATTTACACAGGTTTTCGATGGTTCAGACTTACAGCTACTCAATGTATAAATATTTACTGTGTAGCTGTAAGCAGCAGTATTGACCTATGGGAGAACATTGCACCTGGTAGCTTCCTGGCTATGATATAATGCCAATCAATGCGGATGTGGTCTTTATCAGTGGGTCCTGTTCACCTTTAGTAACAAAGGAGGGAATGATGTTTTCTTTCCCTCTCACTCTCACGATGAAACAATCTCAAATTCACACATTTGGCACAAAACAAACAGGAAGAAAAAGGATGAATCGATAAAGCACGAATGAAGAAATACAATATTTGAACTTTGGTCAAGGCGAGGAAGCAGCTCGAGGTCCGACATCACTTCACAGTAGCTGTGTAGCCGATATCTTGATTTAAAAACAATATATCAGTACATCGAGTGCAGAGTAAATCCGGCAGATATCATTTCATGCTTATGTGCCTGCTCATGTGGTTTTTGAGCCAAAGTGTGTGTTCATGCGTGCACAAATGCGATGGGTGTATCATGTTCTGAGGTCCCTTGTCAGTGATGTGCCACGGTAAGAGTGCACCGGTTTGTTCTGCCAGAAAATAAGACCTCGAGATACCAGAGAGTTTACAGGAGCCTGAGCAGCTCCGCGATCATGTTTCCCCCTCTGACCCACAGTGGACGCCTGATGATCTGAGTGCATCAGTCAGGGGAGCTCCCCTCCCCACAGCCAGGCCTTCTGCAATTTGTCCCCCCCCCCCCATCCTGCTGGATAGCCAGCTGTTTCCACCTCGCTACACCGTCCCTCCGTGCCATTTCTCATCATGCGATATACAACTGCTCCCCTCTGCCTCCCTCACCTTTTCACACATAGTGATATTTTCTCCAGAAGTCCACACTTTTTCCTTATTCTGCTCCAGGTGTCAGCGCCCCTTTTATGAAATGACAACCCCCCAAATCCCCGACCATTCACAACCACACACACACACACACCCCAGCAGCATTCCTATATGGTGACCTCAGGCACACACACACACACACACACACACACACACACACACACACATTTACACACTCCCAGCCATTTCCTCAAGTGAGCACAGCATGCTATCTACCAGCAAAGAGCAGCATATTGTTCTTCGAGTGTGTGGGTCTATCTGTGTGTGTGTCATACAGATACAGTCATAGTTTTAGTTTCTGCCCAGCAGGAACAAAACCGAGGTCTTAGTTTCGTTAGTTCTTGTTTTATTCGTCCATCTGTGAAATTTTGTGCCTCCGATCCAAAACAATTAATGTAAATGAAAAAGTATTTGTGCTGCTCATGGCGTTAAAATATTAGATTCAATAATTAACGGCTACATCTCTTTTCTGTCCCTGTGACTATAAATAATCCACACAACACACTGCCAACTGTTTTCATTGGGAAAGTGGATCCAGTGTGGATTATCAAAGGAAACCAGGACTTTGTTTGTGGAAAGAAATGTTCATATTGTTGTTGCTGTTCTTAAATAAAAAATTCATGTACCTCCTTTGTAGTGGGTTGGAGGCAAAAATCTCTGAGATACATGTCTCAAATAAAACCAAAACTATCTGCATGACTGATTACTACTAAAAGGAAGTGATGAAATGTTTTTGTTTTTAAATTGGGTGAATCACCCACATTCATGATGTGACACTAAAACACTGTGATTCATGCCAAATCATTTCATTATGTGCAGAGTAGCAGTTTGGTTCACCCAGCTAATAGTTGCTAAAAGTGATATTTGGGGTTATTTGTCGTGGGGTTGTGGGAGGTGATTATCTATAGTCAGCGTGTTACCTGCAGTAGATTCAGATCAGCGTGCTCAGGAGCTGAGTGAAGAGCTGCTGTGGATGGAGCCATCCGCAAAAACTTGTTTAGCTACTTTTAAAAAAATACAGAAGAAAAAGCTAATATCAGTTTAAGTGTACACTTTATAGTGAAATTTTTCACCACTTTATCTTGATGTTAAACAGCCCTTTCCTACCGTATTCCTACGCACAAGGGCAACTGCAGCACGCACTGTATCTCCATCCACCACAACCTCGTCCTGTCGAGGACTTTGCCGCTCTTTATACTACGTCACCGCACTTTTCCCTCCGCTCCACTCATAAATACTACAGCCACTAGATGTCTCCAAGCAACAAAACGTAAGCATGGGTCATAATAACCCATAGGACAGTCTCTTTAAAACAGATGTAATCTACATTCTTACATGATCAATAGATAAAATAACTGTGTAATCTAAAGGGGGTCGTTTGTAGTGACACACACACAGTAAATTATTATTTTATTATTATTTTTTACCACTTTAGCACCTTTAAGCTTGTTGTTTTGGTTTTGCTTTGTTTGCCTACTGAGCATGAAACAGGACACTGCATAACTAACTAGCTTGTGAATCGCGCAGCATTTAGCAGCTTCAGGTTTTCCGTGTAATCACATTCACGTTAATTTTGTGCTTTTAAACCAGATGCTGCAGTTTTGCTTCCAAACACGCTGAATTTATCTAAACACAGACTCTGTGCATCAGATGCATCAGTGGTGAAATAATGTTCTCAGTCAAACACGGCACAGGAATCAGCCCCGTCTATTTAGTTCCACTGTGACAGCCAAGTCTGAAACACAACCAGCTGTTCGTTTGTAATTTGTTTCCAAAGAGCGGAGGATCTCCTACATGGCCGCCTGGGGCTGCGTGACGGCTCCTGAAAACCTGTTTGAGGGTCTGTTAGACCGACACAGATAAAACGTGACATGTGACCTTGATAAAACGTGCGCAGCTATCAGCGCTGCACTGTTGACCTGAGCTGTGTTGTTCTATGACTATCGACACACTAAAGCTCCATCTATATGTCCGACAGGGCTGCATGGAAAGTGACAGCTTGACCCACAACCTATGAGGGTCAGCGGCACCACACGGTCAAGAGTTTGAGATAGAAGTATCTGCTGGGGAATGGTGATTAGCTGTTTCCATGTGGCTGATTGTGTTTGGAGAGAGGAAGGAGAGCCTCTGCTGAGGATCTGCGCTGATCACAGAGACGGGAAATAGACAGGGTCACATAGACACTGAACTTCAGATGCTGATGATGTTTGACATTATAACCTGATCTCAGTCATTCTAGCAGTCACGCCGCCAGATCACCGGACAGATTTTGGCAGCTCTCCCATCACAGAGCACATCAGCGACAGCAGTGACTGATTTAAAACAAAGACGTCCCGGCTCTTATCGCACGAGGGGGAGATAGACACACAGAACAGAACGCCCTGGTTCCTCTCACACCTACAATACGTCTCTGAAGTCTGTGCCGTCAAATGTCCGACTTTGAAGTGCGTTGACTCGTGCCGTGCCGATTTGTTGGTTTGTTTTGTTTTGTATTAAGTCGTGTCATAAAAGCCCATATGTTGGAAGAAAAGCCTAAAACCTGAAAAGAGTGAAATGGTCCAACAATGACTCAATAAGCAGCGGACATCTGGATTTCTTTTTTTGTTCAAACCAGAGGAACATGATTCCCTGATCTTTCTCTTTGATCCAAACACAACATTTTAGTGCTTCAACATCTCAACACAAAATTAAAGTAGAGTTTTTACTCCCCTGTGGCAAAACAAACACTAAGGGTAATCAATACAACCGAACAATACCACAACGATTCATTCAGCAGGTAAATCTCTGGCTTCCAAAGCTTGTTTTCCAGCTCGTTCTGCCTCCTTCCAGCCCTCCTACCGATCTCCAGTGAAGGTCAAACATGACTTCATGCTCCTTTTAAAAGCAATGAAGGCTGTTAGTGTGTTGTTCTTAACCATGACTGTGTGTGTGTGTGTGTGTGTGTGTGTGTGTGTGTGTGTGTGTGTTTCAGAGCATTGAGCGAGAGGAGCCAATAGAGGTGGATCCCGCCCCAACACATGCTGGGCAGGAGAACGGGCATGCTGCTGCAACAGGTAACCGCATTATAACTGTCAGGGTTGTTTGAAGCCTCAAAAAGTTTTTCTCTTAAAGGGGCAGTCCACTGATTTCACACTTTAAGATCAGTTCACTCACAGGGAGTCCTGTGAGAACAGTTGTATATTGTCTTCTGTGGCTCTGGAAGAGATTTGTCAGGTCCTGTTGATGTCATCAGGGATCATGGGTAAGTTTGGTTAGCCTGGGCTCAGAGACTGTAAATCTTGAACTGAAAGCCTGGGTTACAAACTTAAGGTCTGGATTTTGGGAGACTTATATTAGACTCTCAGACAGGGAGGGTCTAACAAAAACATGCTGTTGAGTTGGAATAAGGGAAATGTAGGATCCACTGTTCTTGGAGCTTGATGCATATTAGTGATTAAATGTCTGATTTTCCCAGCCTCTTTTCAGTTCAGTCAGTTCCCTGTTCTTTTTTAATTTGTGTTTTGTGAGTCCATCTTTACAGACAGTCACAGTATTAAATCACTGGAGAAAGGTATTAAATATATTTTGTGAAGTATTTAAAGGTCCCATATTGTATAAACTGATATTTCCATGTGTAGTTTGATTATAGATCAGGTCTAGGTTCTATATTAATACTGTGAAAGTATCAAAGTCCACAGAGAAATGCACACAGCCTGTATTCAGAAACTGAGCCTTAAAACCAGCCGTCAGGACTTCCTGTAACTTTGTGATGTCACAACAAAGCAGTCACCGCTCTCAGCCACGCCCCAAGCACCTGGACCCACCATCCAACGTTGCAGGATTTGGTTTCTCTGAATGTTTTTTACCTGAAATCTGCTATATTTTTATTGGATCACTCAGAAAACAGTCAGCCAATCAGACGAGATCCTCCTCTCTTCTGATTGGCTCACCGACCCGAGTTCCAGAGAGAAGCCTTGAGAGAGGAGATGTAAAACTACACTGAGATGGTTTTTACTTCTTAAAACCACAAATATATCTTCTTATGGATCAACTATTCAAATAAAACACAGGAAGTGTAAAATATGGAGCCTAAAGCTTCTTTTTAGGCTCTCTTAAATCTTACGTTACTCACTATAAGGTTCGCATGGTTAATGTGTTAGCAAACAGTTGCCTATTAGTACAAATCCAACAAGTAGGGAGCGAAACTATCATTGGTTTGTAGTAGCGTTATTGTTCACCTTGTAAGTGTAAATCCCATATTCACTCTCTACCTTTTGCTCTGTTTTGGTCTCCACCAACCTGAAAACATCTACCTGCTGCTGCTGGAAGTGACTGGGTCTAATGAGAGTAGAGTTCGTGGGACGACAAACCAAAACACTGAACTATAAATAGCTAAAACGCTTCAGACAGGGAAACTGTACAGTTGGCCATGACCCCTTTCCAAGAACTTCCATTAATGTGATCATTGTAAATCTTTGTATCCAACTAGAACACTCAATGTTGGTGCACGGTAAGATCTCTCCACCCAACGACTTCCCACACGAGCACACAGCCCCTGTCGCCATGCGGATGCCCCACCTCCCCATCACCGCTACGACCAAGACAGCGGACATTAAGAGCTCTCCGGACTCCCCCAGCAGTCCCATTGGTTCTCGGACCTCTATTGTCTCTGAGGCCTCACCTCCTCAATCACTCACTACCATCAACCAGCCCCAACCGATAGAGGAGTCTCCGATTCAATCAGGTAGCTAACCGTTTGTCTAGCGAACATGAATGCAGCATGATTAAGTTCTTAAATGACAGTTTCCTTTGTCTTTGTTGTTAGTATCTTCTGTGAAGACATGGACCCCAACACCTATCAGAGCTCTGGGATCCCCCCGCCTTCAGGGTGAGCCCTGCTCTCAGACACATATCCTGATATCCTGTTTGAATCTACAACATTATGATTTACTATGATATTTGTCTTTTCCAGAAAAGGCTAATTCAGCCCCGAGCAAGTCTGTGACCTACTCAGGGCTGCAGCACCATGACAGGTGAGCGTCAACTGACAGAGGAAGGACATCTTTTCAGGACAGGTCAGATAAATTTTGTTAGTCTTACCCCTCTGTGCTCCCGTCCTGCAGAGATGGTGATACAAACAATGGCAAGTCCTTTGGGCAGATAGGAGAGAGGAGGAGGGAACTGGTGAGGTCACAGACTCTGCCTCGTAACATTGGAGCTCAGGCTCGTCGCTCTATCTTTGAGAGACTGGACTCTGAAGCAAGTAACAGGTAAATGCAATTTAATGTTGCATTTGGGTAACAATGGAAACAATGGTAAATACAAGTCTGATAAATCTTTGTTGCCGCCTTTCCAACTGCTCCTGTGCAGCTGTCCCAAACCAGTGGACTCCAAACCCAAACTGAAGCGGTCTCAGAGTTTTGGGGTGTCCAGCGCCAGCAGCATCAAACAGATCCTTCTTGAGTGGTGCCGTTCAAAGACCATAGGCTACCAGGTATCTTTCAGACACAACTCTGATAATGTGTTTGTGTCATTACATTACATTACATATATTTTAAGGTTAGGATAGTATAAATCTATACAGATCCATATTTTATAACATTTAGTTCATATATTACGTCCAGATAAATTCAAAGCTTTAACTACAAATTGCATAACCATTACGCCACTGCACCATTTTTCAGAACAGATCATAGTTGATTACCTTTGTGCCAGTTCATTCATGTGTCTTCATTTCACAATAGCATGAAAATTAACTGGCACAGACTTGCTTGAGAAAGGTAACCCAGCGTGTCTGCTTCCATTGTTGTCAAAGTCGTGTTATTGTCAAATGGTAATGTAGTGGAAAGCTGATGGTGTGTTCATGTCCTGTGTGGAAGATTGAAGCTCAGCACTACAGCAGCAGCAGCAGCAGCCATGTTAATGCAATAAGATGATAAATCCATGTTATCCTTTTCAAGATGTCTTCCAGCTGTTAGCCCTGTCGGTTTGACTTTCTGGCAGGTTTTCAACTGCAGTGTCACACCATAATAATGTTACTCTGACAAAAATAGATAAGTACGGGATTTAAAGAGACGTTAATGATTATACTGATGGACGACCAAATCTTTACAAGTAGATTTTATATATTTATATTATTTTATAGTATAGAAATGATTAAGTAGCTATTTTGTAGATATTGATTGATTTATTTAAAGATTTTTTTTTTTTTTTAAATACACTTATTTGCTGTGTTTCTGAGAGTTACATAAGAAGATCTCACATCTGTTAATTAAGGAACTGGGGCTGTTTCTAGCCTAGCTTAGCATAAAGACCAGAAGCAGAGGGAAACAACTAGCCTGGCTCCTGTCAAAGTTAAAAATTATTTCTATCAGCATCTCTAAAGCTCAATTATTATCACATTATATCTCATTTGTTACAATCATACACAAAAAGTGATGGAAACCTCATTGTGACACGTGGTTGTTGTTCAAGAAAGCAAATAACTACCTGTGAAACCACAAACTGTTGTTTTTACATTTCTCTTTCTATAAAAGTTAAGAGGTAAATGTCAGTTTTTGAATTTACCGTTCAGTCCTTCGGACAGAGCTGGGCTAGGTATTTCCACCTACTTCTAGACACTATGCTAAGCTAAGCTAATTGCCTCCTGGCTCCAGCTATGCACTTATTGTGCAGCCATGAGACTGGTATCAATCTTCTTGTCAAACGCTCAGAAAAAAAGTTTTACAAAAATTGCATTGATAGACATTGTTTAATATTTCAGTATATGTGCCATAGTTAGCCAAAGTAGGAGAAACATTTAAAAAAAGAGCAGTAATGAAATTTTTACACAATTTGTTTTAAATGGGCTAAAAGATGCAAAATTTCCAGCACAGAAAGTGCATGAAATGAGAGATACATTTCATCTGTTTTAAATTAGCATAGCTCCTGTCTTTCTTATAGCTTTAACCCGTCAGCACAGTGCTAATGTGTTAATTATCTACCTCTCAACCATAGAGCTGTGTGGAAGTGAGTGTCCTTGTGATTTCAGGTGTGTATATATGTGAGGGTTTTGGGGATGAGGGAGTTTAGGTCATGGGTGAGTACACCGACACATCGCTGCACTCTGGTACTGTTTTCTTCACGGCCCCCTGTGCCAGCTGCTCCATGTGGATCTGATTACAGTCATAGCCAACAGACTCTTATTAACTGGGAGCAAACATTCTCACACACACGACAGAGAGAGGTTCATCCAGTGACTTGACATGTTGCATTTCATTCAAGGACAAACTCCAAACTAATAAAGAATAGCCTTGAAATGACATGATTTCAAAAGCATGTCACAGACCAAAAAGCAGGAGAGCAGAGGAAAGTCTGTTTTATCCATCATAATTATGGGCTAGACAGTAAATGGGGAGATGGCTTTATGAAGCTCCAGCAAGCTGCCAGTCAGTTTTACAAGTCATGTTCTTCTACCTACTTCTGTCTGCACACAGAGGTCTGAAATGACAGTAACACACATGCACACTCTTGCCACATCATCACCGAAATCTTTTTCCTTTGTTTCTCCGTAGAACATCGACATCCAGAACTTCTCGTCCAGTTGGAGTGACGGGATGGCGTTTTGTGCTCTCGTCCACTCCTTCTTCCCCACCGAGTTCGACTACACCGCCCTGTCGCCCGGCAACCGTAAACACAACTTCGAGCTAGCCTTTGGAACCGCAGAGTGAGTGGCGGCAATATCACAATTTATGTTAATGCTGTTTCTGTCAGGTTTATTGATATGATGCAGTTTTAGCCACAACAATATCATTTGGACAATCACGGCCCCCAGAGGATGGATCCTAGTGACTCTGGTGAAAACAAAAATGTTATATCGATATTTTTGTTTTGTTGTGAAATATATCAGCAACTATTGAATAGAATGCTATTAAACTGCATGAAGTGGATTAATTTGATTAACTTCTAATCCTATGGAATCATCATAACAGTTTTTTATTGATCACCTGCAAAACTAATGACGTTCCCATCAGCCTCAGTTGTACATTGTTTTTAGTGCTAATTCATACCTGGGAGTTTCCCGTATTTCACGATGATCTCCCGGCGGCGTCCCATTTTGTTGTTTCTCCTGGGAAACTCCAGTAATTTTCACGGCCCTCAACCTTTATTATAAATAATCAACTTTTTTTTCCAGTACAGCGCAGGCGCGTGGTTCAATGAATTGAAGTCTTACAATCCCTACAGTACCATGCTTGTTTATTGTCTACAGTCTGTAGACGATGATGATGAATCAAATTCAATTACACCAGTTGATGAAGCATGTACTACACAACAACTTTTGTAGTCACAGGCTCACCAACAAAGAATTCAAGAGCAACTGCCGGAACATCAGACCCACACACACACAAACAACAACAGCAGACCATCATTTCCACCAAAATACAGACCCACAAAACGCTGTAGCAGAACCAAAAACACCATCAACCTAGCAAAGAGCTGGGCAGATGTGTTGTCACCATACAGCATCTAGGCCTGTGCCTGACTAACATTAAAGGCATAGACCACAATACTCTAAATATTCCACATTATCTCATTCAACATTACATATAGTGTCCTGTACTGGTCCCAATACCAAAATGAATGGAAAACATAGGACTCTATTTGCTCAAAAGCCTAAGCTGGAGTGAATCCTATCTTTTACATTAATTCAGAAGTGAGAAACACATGAATTCTATGGAAAAGTGGAATATGGGTTTATTTATTTATTTATAAAACAGTTTTTTGTGTGGTCTATGCCTCTAAGGAGTAGGTAGGGTGATGTTTCAGTCCGTAAAGTAGCATAACACAAACTCTATCAAATCAGTCTTACCTTAAAAAATTGACCACAGAGGTTTGGGTTGACCCTCCTGGGCTTTCTTCCCGCACACCCATGATGATAACAAACAATGACCAGCTTTCACCCAGGATGTCAGAAGTGGAGTAGGGTCAAAGATCTCCAAAGGTGGTCCATTGATGTCCACAGAAAGAAGAGAGGACAGACTCATTGTGCGGAGCATGTTGCGAGATTTCCTGTCCGTGTCCTTAACTGCTGAAAATCCCATCTCACAAACAGGGTCACCAGATAAATCTGAGGGTTCGTCAGATGATTAATTAGAGAGGGAAGAAGAAAAAACAAAGTTCTGGTTCACAAATCTGTTTTCAGTTTTCAGACTTGTTCTCTAATCTTTGATTTTTTTTTTTTCAAATATATCATTCATTTAGATCATTTCAACATTTATGGAAATGAAAACCATGTGAGAAGTTTAGAGGGAAAAAAAAAATCACTATTTGGTGGACTGTTAACAACCCAACCCTGATTAAACACTGCTTTTTGTAAGATGTAAGAAGCCAAAAAGTTGAAATGTACTTAATTACTTTCCACCACTGCTAATGCAATTACTAAGCATCCATCACACATGTAGTTTAATATTGTTCAATTACCAAACCAGATAAAACTCCCAAATTCCTGAGTGAAAACAAAGAGGGTGTTTCTTAAAAAAGTACTAACTAATACTAACTAAGCCACCACAGCCAAACAAAAGACTATTAACATAAATAATAAACTCTATATTGATGTCAAAACGTATCTGTACCATAACTAATCCCCCACTGTCTCACTGCTCATGACTGAGCACCAGTGTTAGCTAACATTAGACATTGGTAATGAAATGACAAGCTAACATTGGAAATGAATGGGCTCTATCAGCTAGCTAACATTAGTTAGCTAAACTGTAACTTAAGGTTAAAGTTAGAAACAAGATGATATCAGCATTCATATGTAGATACTTCAATCTGTGTTTAAGATAGTTAAGTGTCTTAAACCAACGGGATAGTTTGTTACTGCCACTTACATTTACCATCACTGTCGCACGGGGGCAGAGTCACGCAGCGCGAACCACTGACAAGAGTAAGGAACGTAAACAAGACTTTACGTCAGGGTCAGGAAATGGTACGGTCCACTTTAGGGGTGTCTGAAATCGTATCACAAAATTCCTCCAAGCATGAATATCGGAACATATTGTAATAGTTATAATTACAGGTTATAAAAATATATAGATATTGCAACCCCCCTCCCCGGACTGTTGTTTTTACGACCCTTTGGGGGTCCATCTCTTAATCGGGGGGTCAATCCCCTCGTAATTCGGACCCTGATTTCAACCCATCTGTTACCACAACCTGGCAACTCACAACCTGATTCAGGTAGTGTGTGCAGCTGTTCTTAATTGATCATTGTTAAATTAACAAGTTTAACAAAACTGAATAATTTTATGTTCATGTGACATTTATCTAATGATAAATTAGATATATTAGGCTGATATTGGCTGTTTTCTGAACGTTGTGTTGATACAGGCACCTGTCATATGATGCAGAGCTGAAGCATCAAGTCAATCAGTAGAAGATTAATCAGTAACCGCTTGGATAATCAACTAATTAAGTAATTTTCAAGCCAAAACACCAAATGTTTTCTGGTTCTAGCTTCTCAAATGTGAGGATTTGCTGCTTTTCTCAGTTTTATATAATAATAAATAATAATAAACCCCACAAAAATCTCCCATATTTTGAAATCTTAACATTGACTGTTATGTTAATTAGCAAATGTTAGCATGCTAACAGGCTAAATTAAGTTGGTGAAATACACCATATGTTTTTGAGAGTGAGGCAAGAAGAGATACCAATATGGAGCTGTGTGTTTGTGCACAGTTAAAAAACGAGATACAACATGTTCATTTGTGCGCTTTATAAGTGTCGGTATATATATTTTTGAACTACAAAGAGGCAGCCCCCTGCTTCCTGTTTTTATGCTAATAGGCTAACCACTTCACAACTCCAGCTGGAAGCAGAACATGTTATTTTTCCTTGTTGGTTTTTTGTACACATTCAACAAATGAGATGGTTCTTGTTAATTAGCAAGCTTTAGATGTGCTGGTAGGCGGATGTTTTAAATTTGTGGACAGAGCTAGGCTAGCTGTTTCCTGTCTTAAAGTACATTAATTGCCTGCTGTTTGTAGCTTCATGTTTAACACACAGACATGAGTGTGGTATTAATCTTTTCATCTAACTCTCAGTAAGAAGGTGAATACGTTTATTTTCCCTATTTAAAAATGTCAAACTACTCCTTTAACTTCTCACTGCTCTCATTACGCAACAGGACAAACACCCATTAGTTAACTGGGAGTCAGTCGTGGTTTCTGAAATTTGCTGAATCAGCCTCAAAGGATTTATGGGCCTTGACTGCATCAACAATGAAAGTTTTTACTTTATTGTGGCTGAATGTTTATTAATTTGTTTTCTTTTATGCTTTGATTTTTATTGTCCTCTGTGAAGTTGCTGTTTTACTCGAGACAACACCATGCACACATTTTATATGGCGATAGTCCTGCCTGTCCTGTCTGCTTCGCCATGCCTTTTTCTTCTGTGTGTTTGGTGAAAGATGTGCATTCCTTTTGCCTGACTGCACAGCTTCACGGAGCGCGGCTTATTGTTTCCTCAGCCAGATACTGCACCTACAGACCACATGCTATAGATCAGACATTATACAGGCACACTGCATGGACGTGAACATGCTGTATGCCAGGGCTTAAAGATACCACTTGATTTATGAATGTGTTATTCTTTTAACACTGCTGTAGAATTAAGCTGGTTTGACTGAAAAACAATATTCACTTGGTCACAGAATCAATCCTTCGTATACAGTGGCAGCTTTAGGTTTGACCTCTTAACGAGATCACAGAGCAGAGACTTATAGGACAATAAATATACATGAATTATTACAAATAGTCTCCTTCTTTAACTCCTCAAAACATGTTTGTTAGAATGTAAAGGAAAAATTTGTATTTTCGTCAGAACTATCCAAGACACAATGTTAGACTCAATCAGTCAATCAATCAACAGAAATTCTGATAATCAACTAATTAAGTCATTTTTCAAGACAAAATACCAAATATTCTCTGGTTTCACCTTCTCAAATGTGAGAATGTGCTGCTTTTCTCTGTTTTATATCATTGTGAACTGAATATCTTTGCATTTTGAAAGGAAAAACAGCATCTTCAACTTTAGGAAACTGTGATTTCCTGACATTTGCTGATATTTTATAGATCAATCAATAGGCCAAACAACCTTAAACCGAATCAGCTGAAACATTTTGATCCATTCCACACAAATATGCATTCTGTTGTATATAATGTATTCTGTTTCATCGTCCATAAATGCTCTTTTTTTCAGCTTAACAACAATGAAATTATGACTTTTCAAAATTTTCCATGCAGATTGAAGCTTTCCCTCCTGACTTGTGTTTCTCTGTCTGTGTCTCCAGAGTGAAGGCGGGCTGTGATCGGCTGATCGAGGTGGACGACATGATGATCATGGGTCGTAAACCAGACCCAATGTGTGTTTTCACCTACGTCCAGTCCCTCTACAACCACCTGCGCAAGTTTGAGTGAAGCTCAAACATCTGGGATTGAAGATTTTCTCCTTTCAGACTCAGACTTTTTCAGCCCCCTCTTTGCTGTGTTCAGCAGGTTCTTCATTGTCTGCACCCAACTCTGAGCTGAAAGGAGATTCAGAGCTGGCTTGGTAGTGCTTTGAAAAGACTTTGCTGCCCCCTGGTGGTGGATTAGTGAACATTCCTGCAGATGCTGCAGGTGACGTGCTCACAGCTCGGACATTGTTGGGGAGAACACTGTGTATGTGTGTGCACCCATGTTGTTTAACACTAATGACACACAAATGTCAGGGCTGGTTTGTCAACAGTAGTTTTTTATTTTTATTTTATTTGTGTGTGTTTGTAGTTGCGATGTATTGGACAAAGAGTTGAAATGTTGCTGTGTCTTTTATTATCACCACAAGATTAGAGTCAATATTAGACTTTAACATTGCACCAGGATGGATGTATGATTCACAAATGTCACTGAAGAAATATAATTGTTTGATTGACACTCGGTTTTTGAATTGTCTCATCATTAGGAAAAACACACAAAAAATGCAGGAAAAAAATGATGATGAGCTGATTGCTGAGTGATATTTACACCCACATGCTTTAATATTGTGTTACTGAAATGAGGATGAGGTATGGGAATGAGATCAATAAACTGTGCTGTTTGACACCTAAATGTAGAGATTGTGTTTCTTACAGAGGATCAAACGGGAGAAAAAAGAAAAGTATTGTAATGTAATGTAACATCACAAAACAAGAAGAAGAGGAAAAAATAAAATAAATAAACTTTAACATGATTCAGGACGAACAGGTTCATCTGGAATCAGTTTGCAGCTTCATACTGTTTGTTTGAGTCTTTTAGTGGCTGTTAAAAACAACAAACTGATGCTGCATAGAGCCTCATCCACCTCAGGCCACACCCTCAGTCAGTGACGTCACTGCAGGTGTTTTTTTTTTTTTTAAACCCTTGATATTAACTGTAGAAGCCCTGTGGTGGATTTAGTGACAGTAGTGCTGCAGGGGAATAAGAACAGCTGATCAGTTCTCGTGAGTTCGTCTCTTCTGCTCTGAACAACAGGCTTTAAACAAAGAAGTCAATATGATAGAAACACAATAATATGATCAAAGACGGTTTATACAAGAGGGAAAGAGGTTCTTTTATTATATTTTGAATTAAAATGTTGAGAAATTGAGAAAGTGTGTCTCATCTCCTGAAGTGAGTGAAGTTCTCTCCATCAGGAATCAGGTGTGATAATATCACTGTGTGAACTGTGCTGGAGATTTAATAGCCCTGTGACCTACTTGGAAATGTTTTGTGGGATAATTTCACTGTTCAGTTCGTTTAAAATAGATAGATAGATAGAGAGATACTTTTTTATAAGAGCAGCAGGTTGTTTAGTGAGTGACAGAGTTATAAAAAGAGATCACTTTTCTGTGTTATTGGGACATTTGGCTTTTCAAACATGGAGCCATGTCTTTCATAACACATGGGTGATTAGACATGATATTATTATTCCTATCCTGACTTCAGAATTTTGTTAATTTTATGGCATTTTTAAAACAATTTCAAAAGCAAATTAAATTATTATATATATTATAGGCTACTGGTATTTTATTTTCACATAGACCATTAACAATCTTACGAGACTCCTGCGGAAATGAAGCAATGACTGAATTAATCATTGGGTCAATGAATGAATATAATTTATATAAATATAATATAAATTAATAAAATTTATATGAATAAATATATGAATAGAAGTTTTGTTATTTTCCCCTGATCTGTGCTCTGTTATTATAACACACATATATACACACATTTGTATTTACAGTCCTGTAGTGTTGTTACTCAGGTCCTCAAAGGTCTTCAAAGTCAGAGCACTTGAAGATCACATAATGTAACTCAGCATGAAAACAACTCTGCTCTGCTCTCAGTAAACTGGGGGATTATAGAGGCAGAGGTGGACAACACCTGGATTTGCAGGGTGGTGGTGGTGGTGGTGGTGGTGGTGGGAGGTGTCCCGTCTGATCTGGATATAAGAAGTGGAAACTCCTCCTCAGCTGCCAGCATCAGTGAAGGCCGAGCAGCTGATGTGTGTGTGTCTGTGCGTGTGTTTGTGTGTGAGTTGGGGGTTATGGCTCTGTTCATGGACTCAGATTTCTCTCCACTGAAGCAGAACCAGCAGAAAGACATGATGGATTTTAGAGCGTTATTCGGAGAACAGGACCATTGTAAAGGTGAGTTAAATACGATCTACAGAATAATAATAAGATGGATTTAGCATTTTATTTCAATTAATTTATATCCTTGATAAATTTCATTGTTTGCCTCGTGTAGTTGTTTCACTCAAGAAACCGCAGCAGATGCAAATTAATCGATACGACAATGAAACAATTCTCTTTTGGAAGTAACTTCTATCAATGTGAAATTAATTAAACAGCAGAAGTCAAGACGAGAGAATTATTTTCAAAATAAAATAAATTAAAAGATTCTAAACAAGTAGGCCTACGTGTTTTATGCCAATATTATTCTACTGTAAGAGAAAATTATTACCTGAAAATAGATCATATATAAATAATAAATAAAAATTCAAAATCCAAATATCTGGATCTTCTAGATGTATTTGTAAATGGAATTTTTATTTTATTTTTTTCAACATGTGATTTAATTTTAAAGGCCCAGAAAACGTTGACATAACATTATTGTGCTTTTTGACCATCTAAATTTAAATGTTTCTTCACCTCCCTTTTCTCTTCCTCCTTCTTATTTATTCTATTTTACGTTGATGTAGGTTATTTTATTTCATTTTATTTTGAAAGTTTGTCTTCCTCCTTTGATTTTATATTAAAAGATGCGCGGAGTGAGAGCGCCGTGTCCTCCCCGGAGCCGGACCGAGCCGCGGGTCTGACGGAGGGTCAGAGGAAGAGGAAGAGGACCATCTTCAGCCGGGCCCAGCTGTCGGAGCTGGAGCAGGCCTTCGCTGTGACTCCCTACCCGGACATCACCCTGAGGGAGAGGCTGGCCGCGCACACTCACCTGCCGGAGAGCAAGATCCAGGTGAGTCTGCTGCTCCTCTGATTAGCTGCAAAACTCCCCAAAAATGATAAAACTATATTTTGAAAACATCAAAATATGACTGATCAAAGGTTTTGTAATTTATTAGATGTTGGTCATCAAGTTGGTGAAGTACATTATTCTCCACAGGTGTGGTTCCAGAACAGAAGAGCCAGGAGTATCAAGACTGGCAGACTCCCCAAGTCCACCAAGCCTGTCCTGGGAGTTAGAGGATCTGTGGAGTCCTGCTCTGGACCCATGACCTCTGCTTTCCCCACGCCAACCACCCTGCAGGACATATTCAGGCAGGAGCAGAACCACCACTCCGAGGACGTCCCGCAAATTTACTCCGACTGGATCCAAATCTACAGCAACCCTGTGTCATCTCCACCGTCTTCCTCGTCGCTCCACCACCAGCAGGCCCCTCTGGGCGCCTCCTCAAAACCCTCAGAGTCTCGACCCTGGGAGGAGGAGCATCACCGGCAGCAGCACCTGGGACCGGCGCTCCCTGGTTTTCTTCCTAGCTCCTTTCCCCAGCCCATGACCAGGCCGCCACACCACCACCCGGCCTCGTCTCGCTCCTACCAGGCTTTCAGGAACTTCAAGCCCCAGAGTTTGGTTCCATCTGGGGCTCATCAGGCCGTGTACGGAGGCGGCGCCGGGGGCGGAGGCGTGCACGCCTCTGTGGACCAAGTAGTCCCCTCTCACCCTCAGCCGGTGTACTGGGAGGTAACTCAGGGCCAAGGACATCACCACCACCACCATCATCACCACCCACAAATGGGACCACAGACCTCCATGGGGTACATCTCAGACCTGATCTACAACGCTGCCATCGTCACCAACTTTCTCGAATTCTGACGACCCTGAACGTGAAGCATGAGCCGCGGAAAATGATCAAACTCACTGAACATTTGTGTCACATCCCCTTGTATTTTCCTCTTACAACACTTTCAATGTCTCAGTCTGTCCCGTGTGTTGCCAGAGGTGATTGTACGTCAAACAAACCTGTAATATACAACATATATATGTGTAGTTGTTGCGTTGTCATTGGTTTGTCTTTGTTGCATATTTAAGGGAATAAATTGATTAATTTCATCCCAGCTCCGAGTTCAATCTGCTAATTGTTCCTGAAGCAACACAGTCTTGGTGTTTTAGGATATTTCTCCAACCAATAACAATCTACAGCTGCTATTTCTCATGGTACAAGCAACATTTTGCAAAGAATAGGCCGGAAATGGAGAGATGAACATACAACCTTGCAAATTTACAATATTTCTAATGCAAAGGAAGAAAATGTGATACTTGCTATCAGTCTAATTGTGCATTAAAAGATCAAAAAACTCAATCAAAAACCAGAGCATCAGGAAGGATAGCTGGTTAGCAACAGGAAGCATTAAAAGGACAGAGAGTCAAGAGACAAATGATGAATCGACAAGTCGGCCATGAGACGGAAAAGGTTGCTCGCTTGCAAACTCGTTTTTCAGGCACATAATAGAGCACCCTCTGGAGTACAAGTACATGGTTGGAAATCACTGTGGAGGTAGGCCTGGTGTTTAATGTAAATAATGTAGTTACTGAGTAAAGTTCCCCAAAATAGGAACCAGAAGTCTCTGGGTGAGCATTGCTTTGACTGAAGACCCTCAGTCTGTATCAATCTGCAAAAGGTCGAGAGCCATGCCTCATTCTTGTCAGTATATTTGGAGTCTCATGTTTATTTATTAGTAAAGAAAAGACGACTAGAAGGCATCAAATCACCGGTCGACTGGCCTCCTCCGTGGAAACACTTTGGTTCATGTTCATGGATTCTCCTCACAGACGCCGGCTCCTGTTTTCCTGCTCTAAGCTGAACCGCGGCATGTTTAATGCTGCGACCCCGCCAGTATTATCCTTCAAAACATCCTGATTAAAATGATTCCTTGTGGTAAGATACCATGACAGGAATAATTATTTTCTAAGTCAAAATAAATTTTTTTCATATCTCCCTGTTCTGTACGTATCAGGAGGGATAGCTGGACAGAGGGAAGGAAAAAAAAAAAGAAAAATAAGAACTAAATTAAAGCCAGAGCTCAGGGTCTATCAGCTTACAGGCTCTGTAATTCTGCCTGGATTTAAGTTTTGAAATATTACATGAGAGGTATAATACAGAGGCAAATATGACAGACAGTAGCGCCCACTGTTCGTCCAGTGCTGGACAGAGATCTCTGCATATCATAATCATCTTTAATACCAAATAATCTTTCAATAAACCTTTAATCCGGGTGTCAAATCTCAGATCTTAGGACGATACTTTTTATTTTGTATTCCAGATGTAGTTACATCTTTTAATCCTTCCACTGATATGACAGGAGTTGACAAGAGGAGGATGAGGATAGTTTACAGAAAAATATGAATTCATATCTGGAGGAGGGATCAGAGAAGAGCGATCGTCTGTCTCCTGTCGGAATTGTTCAGAAATAAGAAATAAAGTGTTTTTGTTCGGAGGATGTTAAATCTGTTGTCATGGCTGCTGTAGTCCTGGGATACAATAACTGTTTGTTTTTTTATGTGCTGATCGGCTCTGTAGTTGAATTGAAACCAGATCAGCAGACAGTTAATATCACATCTGTCAGGTGGAGATGGATAATAAAATAATTCAGGAACAGTCGGTAAACAGTATTACCGACTGATGCTACAGCTGACGGGCTATTTAGAAGAGTCAAAACAAGGGAAACTATCAAAATAAAAGAAAAATATAAAAGAAAAAAAAAAACTCATCCAAAGATGCACTTAACAGCTTTTTACACAGCTCTTCATTTTTGTGAAACTGCTCTTCCCACTGTCAAGAATAAACGTTCACATTAAAACACAAAAGCTAATAATAATTCTATTCATCATTATAGTTTTTGGAACAGTAACATTTCTTAATTAAAACTTAACACAAAGTGCAGCTGAAGCTCATGGGAATGTTGTTAGCTTTGTCATAAAGTCTGGAAAAAATTAAACATTAATCCTGATGATGGAGCCAGATGGAAAGTTAAAGTAATAGTCAGCTGGTTGACTTTAAAACTGAGCGATACTAGAGCTGCTATGGAGCAACATGTGAGGCTACATGGGAAAGTGGTCTCACACTTTAACACCTCTGTATATAAACTAACCCTATACTGAGAGGTGTTCCTAATATTTTGTCCATCCCATTTATAGGAATTAGATTTGACAAAATATTAGGAACACTTCTCAGTACATCCCAGTACACTTAAACATTACCACAATTACAATTACAGCCTCAACAATGACCATTAAAATAAACCAACACTTCTCAAACAGATTCAGTAAATAATGAACATTATATATGAAGAAGGATTTACTGCAGGCCTGTTCCAGTATACTGCATTAGTTTCATCCAGGTTCACCTAATACATATACGTATATGAATTAAAACTACAAATCAAGGACACTTACAAATGCTGAAAACAAATCAGCACTTTACAGCACACTACACTTTGATGTTCAGGTGAAAGGTTCAGAGAGAGCTCTATGATTTCTCTGCTTCTGATCAAAAAGAAGCACAAAAGTTGAGGATATCTGAGAATTATTTCAGAGCTGGACGAGATCTCATTTGAAACTTAAAAGGAGAGTCATTTCAGATTTTGTGAGTCTTCTTCTCCTGCAGAAAAAAAAAGAGAGGCAGGAGAAATAAACTATAGTCTCATTTCTGTTTCTCTCAGATCTCAGTGTTGTCTAGGAGAAATAAATGAAAAACTTCTGAGATCACTTTTCTGATTTTCTTTTCCACTGTAACACCTGTAAACAGACTTTAGTGCGTCAGATTGGTGGAGTTCCCCTTTAAGGGATCAACAAAGGATCATGGATCTCTGTATCAAATCTAATGGCAGTTCATCCCAGAGCTGTCAAGACATTTTCAGTCTACACCAGAGTGGTGGAGCAGCTGTCCATCACTGTCATCTCCAGAGGCATTAAGGACAGCACGTCTAAAAACTATTAAAATGTGTCACACTGTTGCACTGAATGAACTTCATTACCATGAACACACACACCGTAGTTTACTATGAAACGTGTATTAATTTACAGCTTGAGGAGGAACCATTGGACTTGGTGTTGAGTGGCACAGACAGGGAAGTAATAAAGTCCTGAGAGACGGTCTGAGAGCAGTGAGATAATATTTCATCTCTCATCAGGTCATAGTGCCAGAGTGTTCTCACATTAGTGTTGTCATATCTGCTGCACAGAGTGAAGGAAAGGAAAATATACTCTATACGAACTGGAGCTAATAACTTCACGGATTAGCTTGAGTTAGCATCGATGATTTTATTAAACACATAAATACGATTCCACCTAAGAACAGATGGAGGAAATCACAAGAAAATGAGCGACAGTCATTTTTTATAGGACAGGACAAAGAGGAGGGAGAAACACTGGAGGCTGTAGTTTCAGGAAAAGTATGAAATACAAACTAATTGTAAACAAATATTTTTAAAAAAGGTGGAATGTCAGATTAAGCAGTAGCATCATAGTAAGTGAAGGAGCAGATAATCAGTCCTTTTAAACCAATTCACTTCCTTGCAAAGTTCCAGCTTCCATTGAGCAGCTCTACTGTCATTAACTTGTAAATTCTCAGTAACTTATTCCACAGTTTTCCTCACAAATCAAAGGCAAAAAGTCCAAAGTGTTTCATTGCAAAGTGAGATCTCTGTTCTGAATCAGAAGACATGATGGGGCAGCTCTCAACAGCTGCTACGGTTCTCCCAGTTCTCCCTCCATGGTCCGGACCAGGACGTACAGCTCAGCGAGGCCGACTACAGAGGCAGCGATCACGGCTGAGATCACCCGCTGGGAAGCAAGTCAGAAACACAGAAAGCCAAAGTTGGATGACTTAAACTCAACTTAACAGGTGACAGGAGTGAATCAAACACACTTGGATTTTACAGCCCAAAATCTATGGTTGTGTTGAATTTAATCGCCACCTCTTAATTAATTAAATGTCTGTTGGATTTAGCTGGGTGTACCTAATAAAGTGGCAACTCAGTGTATGATAATTTAAATGCTCTCTTACTGCTGTGGTCTCGGTGAACAGATACTGACTGCCCATGTAAGAACAGGCGAAAGCAGCAACCACTGTGACCAGGAAGTTGAATACGGTCACCACCACAGCTTTGACTGATCGCACTGCCGAAAGGAAGAGGGAAATAAGTCAATGTCAGTATGACGCCACAAGTCGGCTTCTGTTTACAGTAATTCAGATAGTATAGCAACACAAAATGAATTCAGGTGTCATGAATGAATCTGGACATGTGACGAACCTTCCCGTCCAAAATCTGCTAATGTTCCGTTTCGGTTGATTTCCTAGCGACAAACACAGATTACACTTCATTACACTGTGAAATATGTGAAAATCTTTATTTCGTCTGATAGAAAAACTTGCCACAAAGATCAGAACTGTAGATATGAAACACCACACGTCAACAGACAGAGAAAAATGATCTCTAACACGTCTTGACCCTGATACACCAGACCACAAAGATACGTGTATCGTTAGTGTATAAGAGTTTTCACCTGAGCGTTGACGTTACGTGTGATCCTGTTGTATTCCTCGTTGGCCAGTTTGGCTTTGATCTTCTCCAGACGTGCGACCAGCTCAGGGTTCTGAAGGGAGAGAGAAACATCTGGCTCTAGTGTTACCTGTTTCCAGCTGTGGTCCGGATGACAGTGGTTCAGTTTCAGACAAACTTCTCTCCCTGAGTTTACCAGCATTATACAGCACTTACATTATATAGGAGTAACTGCTGAATCAAGATGCCATATGACTCTTGGGTAATACAATACAATTAAGAATAAGAATAAATTCTTATTTTACATATGATATAATAATTGATTTGAGACCTTATCATAACTAATAATTATTTACATTTGACTTCAGATCATTTCCTGTCGGTGAAATCCATCTATTATCACCTAAAAACTGGAGTTAATGCAATTCCAAGCAAGTAAGAAGCTTGTTTGCTGCTGTGAACGCAGCATGACACTAGTGGATGTTACAGGTAAACAGACGTAAACCATAACATGACAAACATGTGTGTGGCTTCACTTACTCTGGGAGGCTTCACAACCTCAGGCAGGTGCAGTGAGCTGTCCTCCAACAACTCATGCAGGTAGAAAGGATGCCCTGAAAAAAAACAAATGTAGCATGTCAATTCATTGCATATTACTGACTTAAATATTGTAATACAACTCAAATTATTAAATTCTTGTCTGCAAGGCTTTATAACACTTAAGTGACTCAATTTGTGGAAATGCCTCACATTTTTTAAGACACATATTTAATGTTTTTTTTAAGATTGGCTTTAATTATTAACATTTTACCAGTCTCCAAAAGCTCACATGTTATAAGTGATGTTAGGAAATATTTTCATTGTACAGTTTTTGATAGACAGTATCATTAGGAACCGTTTAACTTGTTACAGACTTCACTACCTTCGTCCTGGAGGTATTTCTGGAGTTTTCTTGCTGTACTGAAGGACAAAGTTGCGGGTTCTGGTTTTTGCACAGTCTCCTCCAGTTCTTCTCTCAGTCGTTGTGGCAGAGACGAGTCCGTCTTTTCCAGTAACTCTGTCACTTTATGTTTGAACTGATCTCCGATGACGAATGACGAGGCCATGGTTTTAATAGAAATTACTGACTTTATGCGAATCAGCTGTTTAAACACCTCTATTTTCAGGCTAACATAGTACACACACTATCAAGAGAAGGAGGAAAATATCTGTACCTGTTTTAAATTAGTACACATTAAGAATTAACCATTAACAACAGCTAGGGGAGAAAATATAAGACCAAGGAAGCAGCCATATTGTTTACCTTGTGACACGATGACGTATTCGCTCACGTGACCAACTGGGTAACATTTTATTTTAAATTGCGCATTTTTTGAAAAATATTTTAAAACCTTTGTGAAATATTTGTTTTTATTCGCTAAGTGGACAATGACTATTTATCAAATGTTAAACTTAAATATTATTCGCTACGGTACGCATGAGCCCTTTTGGTGCCTTCGCGGTCTCGCCATAAGCGCCGAAAGCCAAGTGTTGAGGATCTTCAGGTCTGAAGTGTTTTAATGAAAAAACAAAATTTAAATTTAATCAAAATTGAATCGAAGAAATCGTAAAACATCAATTCTTAACCATAGTCTACTACCAATACAATGAGATAATATGAGAACTAAAATTATTATTCGCATCTGACATTTCCATACCATCAGGACTTATGCAATAATAACAATAATGATAATGATGAAAGCCGGCTAAAAACTCCACAGTCATCTTAATCACCCTATTACATTTTTAATAGTTACCGTTTCCATCTACCGGTATTTTAAACGGAAAATACAAAAACTGAAAATAAAAATGGAAGTTATGTTAAGCATTTATTCTCATAATTACGACTCTCCAGCATTCCACTGAAAGCAGCATCACTATCCCTGCTGTTCATGCGTGTGCCTGAACGTGCCAGGCTAGGAAAGATGGCGGCCTCTGCGTTACGCCGAGGCTTGTTGAGCACTGTCAGTAAATACAACAAGAAACACACACACAGAATACTGAGTGTCGCAGACACCAGTAGCGGGTTCGAGGCGTTCAGACCACGGTTACAATGCCGAGCCTGCGGTCTGCCCGGCGGTGTTCAACAGAGAAGGTTCATGTCGTCACGGTAAGAGACGCAGCCGGTGTCCTCCTCTGTCAAAGCTAACATGCTAAAGACTTTAGCTAAGTACAAGCTCTCCAAGATGGCACCGTGAAGACACTGGCCACGTTGTTGTTGAGTGGACAGATGTCCCGAAGTGGGGCCTGCATTATGAGCCTGGTGTGTTAATATCAACTGACATTTAGCAACACGAAGTGAGAAAAGGACAGTCGTCCTCTGTTGCTAGCTAGCTAGCTAGCAAGGTAACCAGCCAGCATGGATTGAGCAACACCTGACTGCCTCCAACCTGCTGACTCAATACTTGTTAAATCATAGTAAGAAAAAGTTTGCTATCACTGGGTAAGATTCACTTTGAATGAAGAGTTAGATTAGTTGCTTGAATTGAATCCAGTAAAACTGGAAATTATGTAATCGATATATATATGGGAATGAATGCATTGTTAGTTGGAGGCATGTCCTGAGTTTTCTTTCCCTGATCACTTTTTTAGGATTTATGATTTAATGTTGGAGCACTGATTGTTTGCATAGTATTATTACTGTATAACATCGCTCTGTTAGCACATGGTAAAAGTCCATAATATTACTGGTACACCTTGTGTAATCATTTTTTTTTCTAACGTAACACATGTGCTGTTAGAAATTCACCACCATTTCATTGCAAAGTACTTTATTTTACCTAATCAGAGTGTTTGATCATGTGTTGCATGTAGCATTTCAGAGTGGCACTGTCATTAAGAGAGCCCTTCATAGGCACACTTAATCAGATATTGTGTTTTATGAATAAGCTTCAAAAGGTATAATTTAGCATTTCAAAGGTCCTTAAGAGCAAAATTCTAAAAAATAAATAAATCAGCATGCTTTTAATGAAATGTAGACAACCTCTGGAAATGGTTCAACAAGGTAATAGAAGCTGTGTGTAAAGTATATTAAAGACAGTTTTCACCTGAATATTTATACAATGATTACTGTTATATATCCTACCTGTAGTATTGGTTCATGAATTATTAACAGCAGTGTTGTTATGTATCATTAGTCTTTTTGCATAACCACTCATAGACTTGACTCAACAGTGGAACTCAGTTTATGCCATGCTTCATAAAATATGCCTCAGATTTACAGAATGGAACCTTTTCATTAAACAACACATTTCTGTGTTTATTAAAGTGAAATCCCAGCTGATGCTTGAGCAGCTGCAGTTACATAAAATGTCCCTGTCCTCAGTCCTCAGATGGCACTAAGTAGGTAAAGTGGCTTAAGCTTTTCCTGCATAGTCATAGTTACTTCAATTAAACACACCTCTCAGTTTTCAGTGTCTTTAAAAGGTTTGTTAACGAGCAATAGTATTGGTCTAAATCTAGTTGTAGACATAATTATTGTGAAGTTTTAATTGTATGTTCAGTTTTCAAACATTTGTTAATGGTTCTCACAGAAGATTATGGGAACCTTAAACCTCCATGTGATATTTTTCCATTGTAAAATAAGTACTTTTATAACTTCTTGTATTGTACTTGACTCCTAAAAATCCTAAGGTATCATCATAGGCAACAAATTATTTCTCTTAACTTAATTCCCTCCTCTTCACAACAGATATTTTGACATGTTCTCTCATCAGAATAAACACAGTTGAAATAACAAAATTGTCCTAGTGTGTAATGGCAGTTAATATTGGTAGGCGATATGGATAATAACCTCACAGAATCATATCTGTCACACTATATGTAAATTTTATCAAAATATAATCAAACATGTTGTGATATTCTGCAAATTCAATAAAGTAAAATGTATATAGATAAAACTGGAGGGTCTGATTTTGGTTAATCTAGTAAATTAAATACCTGAGAAATTGAGGTAAAAGTGCAACAAACTGCAGTTGTAAATCCTGACTTTCTTTCCCTGATGCTGTTATTGCACTAAGTGCTCACATTAGTCTTTGAAGGCATCTCAGAAAAAAATTACATAATTCCATTAAAATTTAAATTCAAAGTGACAAGTATAGTGTAGTGGTGTAGTCATAGTCATAATAACCTTCAAGAGCCCAGGTTTCTGCTATAGCTAACATTTCCATTCTGAACACATATCCTGTGTTTGTTTATATAATTCAGACTCAAAGTGCTGCAGAAATGAAACCCCCATCACACACCATGACCAAGCAGTTTTTTTTTGCCTCAGCCAGCCCGGACATGTGGTCAGGGCTTACAGACTTAGTGCTATGATTAGTAACACGGGAACAGTCATGTAGACTGTGCACACTACTGATGATATTTCAGGAATTTAGCCCACACAATTGCTCTTGAAATAGTCTTGGATTTTCCAGCGTTTCTTTGTTGTTGTGCAGGTGCAGCAGTTTCTGTCAGCTACATGCTCAACTTCTCTGCTTGGGATTCACACCAGCAGCAGCAGCAGTGACGTGTGATGGAATAAAAGGAACTTGGCTGTGGGCCAGTGTAAAGACAAATAGTGGATCTTTTTAATTTTGCAGCTGCCTTCATCTGATCAACTAGGAAAAGGTGTTGAAAGAAATCAGCTCAGGGCAGGACAGGAAGAAAGAGAGGCAGGGTGTAGCCCCTGTGAGAGAGAGCTGAGGTGGGTGTACAGGTGGGTGAGTGACCCCACACTGGTTGGAAAGCAGCAGCTATTCAGCACCACCTTGTACCTCCAACTTTAGTTTATGTAACCGCATGGTGACAGTGACACAGCGATGTGAAGTTGATAGTTCCTGTGTGTATTGGCTGCCTCGTTGACCAGGGGGACCTGTCGGCTGAAGTCGGGTCCAGGTTTTGCAATGTGTTGGCTATATTTAGATCAGGTTCTGTGTGGCCAAAGTGTATTGACATTTCTCAGATTGTTGCAGAGGTAGAAACAGAGCAGTAAAGCCCAGTTAAAACTGTGTTGAAGAGCTACTCAGGCCAAGTGCTGGGGTGTGTGTGAAATGTTGTGAAACACTGATGCATTCCTGGGCTTTTTTTTTTTTGCATTGTTTTGATAAATGTTGGAGGTGTTTGATTGTTTTCAGATGAAATGCAATAATACAGAAGTCCATGAAGCAAACAAGAGAATAATGATGTTGATTTTAACTTAATTTCAATCCTCACGAGAAAACTTGGTACACAGGATTTTCATGCGCCTGTGCTGGTTGCTGTCCCATTCTTGTGAACGAGATACCTCCGTGTTACAACCCAGCTCGTTGTGGGGGAAAGGAAACAACATAGAACTAGATGTAATTGGTTAAGCAAAGTTTTTTTTATTTGTAAGGAGATAGATGATATTGATACAAACAATAAATAAGGTAAACTATAAGGGGAAACGGGGGGAACAGATGCTGATAAATCAAAGAACCAAATAAAACAAAAACAGGACTGTAGATAATCAGGAGTTTTAAACTAGTAACTCAAAGCTAATTCACTGAGAAGTTTGACACAATCTCAGCAGAACTCAGTAACTACGGGAGGTATGTTGTGTCAGTTGCCCCCGAATTACAGACTTATATACTGTCAGTCCAAATACCTTCATCGTGGGCCAAGTGCCAATGTGAAAATTATCACATCTTTGCTGTAAATTGTTAAACATATACATGTATTGATGAATGGATCCCCATTTTGTTCGTGTTGTGCACATACACCCTGCTGTCGGTTTCATGCTCGTCCACTAATTTTGCAGTTGGAGGTCGTGCACCAACAAGTGAAGCAATGCTCCAACAGAAGCTCTGAAGAAGAAGACTGCTAGCAAACAAACATGGACGCACGCTAGATAGACTTTAGTTTTTAACATTTTAAATATGAAGCTGCCTTTACGGTCTTTATGATTATATGTAAACGAGTAGAGATGAAACAGTTTGTCAATTGACCGAACACTGTGATACTTATATGTGAGGGTTCGCTGCCTTTCTCTCGTCTGTATTACAGTAAACTGAATCTCTTTAGGTTCTGACTGCTGGTCAAACAAAACAAGCAGTTTTAATATGATATTTTCTTTTACTGTTTTCTGACATTTTATAGACAGAATGATCCATTAGTTGCTGCTCCAATTACTATCTTGCTAATATAGTTAAATGCCATTTCCCTAACATGAACTGTGGTGGTATTTTATGTTGGGCAAAGAAACTAGTTTTCTCCTGTTTTTTGCCCTTTTTCATGCCCTCACTGCAGCGTAGCATGAGATCATCCGTGATTTTTAACTAGAGGTAATTAACAAGAGCTCACGTCTTTTCTTAAATGTCACACTTAAATTCTGTTTTTTCACACGCTAAAAATCAGGCTACCTGGTGATTATTTTTCTGCACTACACCCATGGTATGAAAATAACCTGAAACCAACCTACTGTGAAATATGAAATCCCTCTGTCCATATATCCACCTCATTAATCCCCACTCTTCATCTCTGCTGTGAAGATTAGCTTTGCAGGCAGCACAGAAGAATGCATGTTATTTATTTGAAGTGACCAGCTGTTGTTGTCACTGGTAACATGTACTGTAAGTCTGAGTGTGCGTGTGTGTGTGTGTGTGTGTGTTAGGAGGTTGAAGACGAGGACATGGAGATTAGGTTAAATTGTATTTCTGTTTGTTGATGTCTGACAAGAGGAGATGTTTTATTCAATCTTGTCAAAGTTGTGATTGAGATTAGGAATGAAGGGAAGAGGAAGGCGGCAGGATTGTCGCTCCCTCCTCTAGAGACGGATGTAAATCGTCTCTATAGGAGGGAAAATCCTGAAACCTTTTCTTGTCACAGTCAGATTTCCTGTCGAGTCTCTGCTGGGACTTAGAAGTTGTTTGTGTTTGATATATGATGATGTTTTGATCAGTGTTTGTGCAGCATGCAGACCTATATGTTACTCTGTGGTCATATGCTTTTCTTCTCATGTCTTAACATTGTTTTTTACACGCACGCACACACACACACACACACACACACACACACACACACACACACACACACACGCACGGAGGGTCCAGTGTGTAATGGTGTTGCCTGTATTTGGCAGGAACAGGCCTGAAGGGAAGATTTTGGAGACGGTGGGAGTGTTTGAGGCCGTGAAGCAGCACGGAAAATATGAAACGGGACAAGTAAGACTCACACACACACACACACGCACACACACACACACACACACACACACACACACATTCTACAGCAAATCATTTAGGTCAGTTTCAGACTTGTTTTGGAATATTACTGCACTGCGTGGTGTGTATTTAAGTTTTTGATAAATGAGTAAGTTTGTGCGTGATCCAGTCGAGCGACTGTAATCCCATCTAACTTATGCTTTATTAAACCTCCTACACACGTAATCTCACATCGACTTATCCCCTCTCTCCTTGTTGTTGTGCTCTCCTCAGCTGTTCCTCCACAGCGTGTTTGGCTACAGAGGCATCGTCTTGTTTCCCTGGCACGCCCGGCTCTATGACAGAGACATCACCCCTCCCATGTCTGACAGGTAAAACCTCCGTCTCCGGCTGCAGGCCGGACCATCGGGCTCTTATAGGCTCTGTTTGTGTGGGAGACTGTTTATAACTTAGATCCCGTTGTCTCTGACTTGCTTTCTTTTCTTCCCTCAGCAAACCTGAGCCCCCGGGAGCCCATGGGTCCAAGGAGGTGAAGGGCAAGACTCACACCTACTACCAAGTCCTGATTGACACCAGGGACTGCCCTCACATAGTAAGTTACTGTGGTTTTCCTTTAGGACCACCAACTGCTACCTCACATCTCAGACACATGTATTAGATGTTTTAGAGGGAGAAAGCAAGTTAAGATGATTTCAGTAATTAGTATTTTGTCATTATTCATGTAAAGTCAGTGTAAAAATCAACTTGTCACGACTCTTTGATGGACAAACTAAACAGTTTCATAATATCTTCACAATTTCACGTTAATTATCAACCTACATATCCACTAATACTGATCAATCTGCCAGGAGCTCATGTTATATATTGGCCTGGTCATTTCTCAGTCTAGCTCTGATACTGAGTCACTGCTCTCAACACACGAGCCTCTGTCTGGAGGAGAAGGCTGCTTGTTTTTCCTGTATCAGCCGCTTGTTAGTTAGACAAAGTCACCAGTCTAGATCTCACACACTGACTCTTTGCTTTGATTATTTTTGCCAAAAAATGACGAATAAAGTGCAATTTATTTGTTTATTTGTGGGACTAGTTAGACATTTTAAACCTGTTAACTTACAGGACATTAGAGGACTGATGTTGGACAGATACGATTGGAGAGGTTGTCAAATGTTGTGGACAATGATTGGAGATGTATTAAAGTGACAAAGCCGTCACTGTTGTAGGATCTAGCTGCGGCTTTTCATTAGTGTCTGAGTCAGCCGTTGTGTGACTGTTGTTGTTTTGTGTTTCTCAGTCTCAGAGGTCTCAGACAGAGGCCGTGACGTTCCTGGCCAACCATGACGACAGCAGAGCCCTGTACGCCATCCCAGGTACCCAACCGTACACAGACTTCACTGATGCATCACTGACACGCCGGCCACGCATTACTATAGGTGGCTTTCATGAGAAATGAGAAAAAGCTCCCAGTTTGTCAATTCCACTTTTCAAAACATTCAGATTCTCAGTGTTAATCTCAACTCTCGCCTCACACAGAGTTTGTTCCTCGTCAGCTGTTAAGCTCCGTAGAATATGAAACTCTCCTTTCAGTTGGTTGTAATTGTTCAGTCTCATCCACATCTGTGTGTGTGTGTGTGTGTGTGTGTGTGTGTGTGTGTGTGTGTGTGTGTGTGTGTGTGTGTGTGTGTGTGTGTGTGTGTGTGTGTGTGTGTGTGTGTGTGTGTGTGTGTGTGTGTGTGTGTGTGTGTGTGTGTGTGTGTGTGTGTGTTTTCTCTTCAGGTCTGGACTACGTGAGCCATGAAGACATCCTGCCCTATAACTCCACAGAGCAGGTCCCCATCCAGCACGAGCTGTTTGAGCGCTTCCTCATGCACAACCCTGCCAAATGTAAATGCACTCCCACAGCCTCCACTCCGTCACTAATGTCACTGTTATCTCGTAGAGTCATAACAATATGTTCTTACAGGTTAAATATTGGTTTTATAAGCGCTAAATCTCTGTAAAGATGACACCATGTAGACGTCGGATGAATAAAAGATGACAGAAAACAAGACAAACAAAAAACTGTCACATGTAGATTCACCGTTGGTTCAGAGCGGCTACAGGCTCCATAGCTGACAAGAAAGAGATTTTATATTCTACATATTTGTGTGTTTTGTCCTCGTCGTCTGTAGCTCCTCCGTTCACAGCCAGAGACACTCTGAAGGCGTGGCAGGAGAAAAACCACCCCTGGCTGGAGCTCTCAGACGTCCACAGGGAGACCACCGAGAACATCCGAGTCACCGTCATCCCCTTCTACATGGGCATGAGGGTACATTAATAATACTTTAAAAACTCAGTTACTGTTCCGCTTTCCTTAAGCACATCCTGAGTCACGCCTCTACATGGCCTCTCTGTCGTCCATTCAAATACTAATGGAACTACTTTCTTGTTCTCAGGAGGCCCAGAACTCCCATGTTTACTGGGTGAGTGACGTAGTTTTATCTGTGGGGAACATCGTGTGGAGTGGTTCAATTCATGGAGGCTATTAACCTCACCTGTCCCAGCAGACTCTGAGTATTAACACATTTGTGTGTGTGTGTGGTGTGTGTGTGTGTGTGTGTGTGTGTGTGTGTGTGTGTGTGTGTGTGTGTGTGTGTGTGTGTGTGTGTGTGTTTTCCCGACAGTGGCGATATTGTATCCGTCTGGAGAACATGGGCAACGAGGTGGTTCAGCTGAGAGAGAGACACTGGAGGATCTTCAGCCTGTCAGGAACCCTGGAGACAGTCAGAGGTCGAGGCGTCGTAGGCAGGGTCAGGACACACACACACACACACACATTATCCTTTCTGACGACAACATTAAACTACAACCACCACCTCGCGGTTGTATCCCTCCGCCAACCAGCCAAAGTTGCAGAAACATGGTCACGATCTCCCCTCTCTGAGTTACAGCATTGAATAAAGGTCAGAGGTGATTTTGTAGAACATTATGACATCACAGTGAATTTGACCTTTGACCATTTGGATATAAAATTGCCATCACTTCATTTTATCCTCATAGAAATTGAGTCATGATTAGTGCATGAATTCATGAGTTTTATGGGGGGACAGTGATCTTTGACCTTTGACCTTTTGAACACCAAAATCACATCAGTTCATCCGTGAGTGCCAGTGAATGTTTGTGCCCAATTTTGAGATCACGTTCGTTAGAATCGGACATATGGAAACATAAAGACTCTGACTTGGAGGCATAACAACACCCTGAGATCACCTGACTCTAGACCAGCCGAGCTGTTACCTGGTGAGGCAGCCTAGATGCCGACAGTCACAGACGCAAAGGTTGTGTACGCAACATCTGGAGGAACTGAAGCCCGTGTTCTTCTTCTTCTGTGTGTGTGTGTGTGTGTCTCTCGCAGGAGCCGGTGTTGTCTAAAGAGCAGCCAGCCTTTCAGTACAGCAGCCACGTGTCTCTACAAGCCCCCAGTGGTCACATGTGGTGAGTTTTACTCTTTCACTCATCAGCTCACTCTTACACACATCCTGTCTCTCGCGTTAAACTGTTAACGTTGTGATGTACTGGATTTATTAGCACAGGTATTCACTCATCTTTCCTGTTTGTGCTCAGGGGGACGTTTCGTATCGAAAGGACTGACGGCTCCCACTTCGATGTTCGCATTCCTCCTTTCTCCCTGGAGAGCAACAAGGACGACAAAGCCCCCCCCGCTGGCTACACGTTCTAACTGCGATTAGTCACCTGCCACCTGGGGACGTGCCTGGGTTGTCTAGAATTGTCCTTCCTCTGTAACATTGCCTCAGCCCTCAGCATAAGACTAGCGCGAGTCAGGTTAATGCGAAGGGAAAACACAGTGTTTTTCTAGATCATCCGCACGCAGGCCCACCTCGCCCCCTTTTTTCTTTCCGTCAGTGCACCCAAACAGCAGTATCTCATTAAATCATATAGTGTATAAAGTCGATGCGCCTTCACTCCCATGTCGTGTTTGAAGAGACATGCACAGTCCTAGTGGAAGACACCTGGGAGGCAGGGAGGGGAGTTAATGTTGCCGAGCGGAGCCGGACACGTTCTGCACGGAGTAGCTGATCTGTAGAGTAGGTTGGCTTTACAGCGGGAGAAATCCCCGCTGAGCTTTGGGGTCATGGAACGAGCAGCGCCTCCAGCTGAGCTTACTTCAAATCAACCAGAGAGCCACCATCACTCAAACCACACGTCGACACGCCTCCCTCCATAACGACCTTCTCGTTGGGATTCATCAAAACCTCACACGTGACAAAAACGATCCTACCACTCATTAGTGAAGTCAGACCTCTGTGGAGCGTCTGATTGAACTCTGGGCCGGTGACAGTGCGGAAGTATTTATGTCTTACAGCACTGAACCACAGTGTTTGACACTGATCAACAGGAAAAGACGCTTAAATATCAAAGTGAATTCAGATCTCTTTAAATGACCAAAAGTGATAAATATATAACAGTAATTTCAGCAGTAAGAACCTGGAGCCTGTGAACCTCGTGCACCTGAACGCTGCAGATCTTCCCCCCGATTCATGAGCGTAGAACTCCTTCCTCTCTGTCAGGACGCATCACATTTATCCACGTCACAGCGTTAGTGTTGTTGCTGCCACCACCAGGCTTTATGCTGCGTTCATAGCAGAGATGTTGTCCGCGACGTGTTTGCGACTTGTGAACGTTCACATCACAGGACAACTCAAGGTGGTTGTATGATGACAAGAGTTGGTTTGTGAGGGTTAAAAATACTGCATGTTAATGATATAACACTATGTTTAATTTAAGTTATAAGTTTAATTACACTGAACGTTGGACAGTAGCCATGTTTGTTTATTTTTCAGGTACTTGCGTATCTTTAAACCCTGCGTGGATCTTTCGTTAAAAACTTTCTGTCGTTATTACGAGTTGGACATTAAGTCGGAAACCTGGAGTTACATTCACTCCATCGTGATGTGAGCGCAGTTTTATAGTGGGAATGGTTGATTGATGCTGGGGCCTTTTGTCTTAACATAAAACATATCCTTTAATTTGCAAAGTGTAAAGTTTTTAATAAACCTGTCACAGATTTGTTTGAAGACGTCTCTTGTCTTCATGATGTCGTTGTTACAAGCTGTTAAACTATTCACATACGGCTTTATTTACCCTGATATTGTGTGTCACACCTTGACTAAACCCCAGTGGTCTCCATTCAAATAATGTGACTGCTCCAGTGATAATTGTGAGTGTGTCACAGGAAATGAAGTAATACTTAATGTGTTTTATATTTGTATTTAATTTTGATCATTTTTTTTTATTTATAGAGATCTGGTTTCTCTTTGACATGCAAGTACAAAGTTTTCTTGATCAGTGTTTCTATTTACGTCCACTGTGATTCAGTGGTGTGAAAGATCAGTCTAAAAAAACAAAAAAAGAAAAAGGCAACAAAGGCTGAATCCTCAGTAGTGCATGTGTTCACGGCCAAATGTGAGTCCTTCCCTTCCTGGAAAGGACGTGAGGGTCAGGTCTTAGTTGTCTTTGAATAGCTAACACAGCACACCATAAAGTAATTAAACCAAGCAGTTGGCAGCCGGTGTTGTGGCTAACGAGAGAGAAGTGTGTGTGTGTGTGTGAGTGTGTGTGTGTGTGAGTGAGTGTGTGTGACATACTCATCTTCCTCTCTGCAGCCTGATCCATGTAAAGACCAGAATGACGTCTTCATCCTGTTCACATAAGCTGGATGTGTTTTGGTTAAGGCCGACTGTTTGACTCCGCCAGCAAGAAAAGTATTTGAGCCGAAAAAATTTCTCACTGGTGACGTGAGAAAATAAAATAACCTTTTTTGTTTTGATAAGTGATTTGAAGAAACTATGATG